>NW_020868282.1:0-22001 GCF_003369695.1 Bos indicus x Bos taurus
ATAAACACGTGATCAGTGCCCGATCAGCACGTCATCAGTGCATGCGCAGTCACGTGATCAGTGCATGATAGCCAAGTGATCATTGCTTGCACAGTCCCATGATCAGCGCCTGTCACTGATCAGTGCCTAATAACACGTAATCAGTGCATGATGAGCCATGTGGATCAGTGCCTGGTCAGCCACGTCATCAGGGCATTCCCAGTCAGGTGATCAGTGCATGATAGCCACGGTGATCAGTGCATGCTCAATCTCGTGATCTGTACTTGATCAGCCACGTGATCAGTGGCCTGCAGAGTCACGTGATCAGAGCCCTGCTGAGGCTGCGTGATTCTGTCGGCTCATCTGCTTGAACAATGCCAGCTGAGCTGCGTGATTCCTGCCTGTTGCGGGGAGCCGGTGAGGCATTCCACTCGTGACAAAGGTCATGAGGAAGGAGGCTCGGCATACGCAAAGGCGGAATCGAGCCTCAGGAGTCCCCCCGGATATTCTTGAGCATTTTCCCCCAAAAACCAGAGTCTGCCTACTTTATTGCTTTGTGCTCTCACCTCTGACTTTACTGGGGGCTGTCCCCTACCACCATCTCTCTCTCTCTCTGTCAGAGTTAACTTACAGCTCCAATTAATAAAGTTCCTGGGCAATTGGGAGTGTTTAAATCCAAACCCCAGATGGCTCTCTAACGCCTGACAAGTTTACTGGGACTCCTGCAGCTGTGCATACGATTGTTTACAGTCTCCTAGCCTCCAGAGGCACGGGAAGCTTAAGATATTCAAATAGCTTAGAGCCTCTCAGAGAGTTAAAAACTGTCAGAATAAACTAGTAAAGGATTTCATTGATGAGTCAATGCTTGTTGCCAAGATTTCACATCCCCTGAATTGTATCCTTGAATGTGTATTAATTAATAGTTGGTATATAGAAACATAAGTAGTGGCCTTGGTGTTAGTAACTTTAGACCCTTAAGGTAATAAATTCTTTTTTTGTTGTAAACCCATTACACATCCGCCCTATAGGAATGCAATTTTATCTTTGGAAGATGGTGCCAAACCTTAAATAAATTACTCTTAGAGAAAATAAGTCTTTGTTGATAAGTCCTTGTCAAGAGTCATAAAATGTTAGTAGGCCTTCTGGCCAGAAGATGATGTAAATCACCTAAACCATTTGTATACGATAAATTTGCAGGAAAGAACCTTGGTTTTTGATAAGAATCAAAGACTGCTGACTTTGCATCCCCTATTATCCTCTATGTGTAACTTAGGGTATAAAGCCCCTGTTAAAATTAAAGCTACGGGCCTTGTTCACCAATGCTTGGTCTCCCCATGTCATTCTTTCTTTTAACTTCCAGCTGAGTCTCCATCTGGAGCGCGGAACCCACCACGCTTACTAATTATGCCTGGGCTTCTAAGACCCACTCGAGAAGGTGTCTAGGGTGAGGCACCTTCCGCTATTCGAGAGGGCCCCTGCGGCCTACGTAAGTGGTGCAAACTTCTTGTCTTGAAGTTTGATTGGTCTCCCGTAAACCAAGCTACTCAGCTTCTTTTCTCCACTGAATTTTCCTACTGAGCTATCCTCATTCTTTGTTCTCTATATCTCTAATTAGCATATAAATAGTCGCCTAGGCGGTCTCTCCTTCGAATACCCTGGATCAGCTGGGGCTGGTCCCCAGCAGGTGGCGCCCGATACAGGATTTTCGAAGGTAAGCTCCCAGCAATTGGGGTTACCAGCCCTTTGCCCCCGTTCTCGGAACAACTGGGTTATCAGCCCTCTTGTTCCCCCACGGAGCAGTTTGGGTGACCAGCCCTTCTGCTCCTCCTTTGGAACAGTTTGAGCTCAGCCTACTGTTCCTCCCCCCGGAACAATCTGGGTCACCAGCCCTATTGTTCTTCCAGTGTTCGGGATGGCTAGGACCCCACTCAAGGGTGCCGCGGACCCCCCTGTAGGATAGACAGGGCGAGAGGAGTGGGAAGTGTTGAAAGTGTTAAAGAGTTAGACTTAGAGAGAGAAAACAGTTTCTGAAGTTAAAAGGCCAAAGAAAAGCCTGATCTTTTGATAGCTTAAAGCAAAATCTTTTACTATACTTAATTTTCTGACATGGGTAATACTGAATCAAATGAAAGACAGCTCTTTTAGGAGTAATTTTACAGTTATTAGGTAAAAGAGGAATCAAAGTTAAAAAATCTGCCATTCAATCATTTCTTTCATTTGTACAAGAGCACTGTCCCTGGTTTCCAGACGAAGGCTCTGTTAACTTAGATGTCTGGGAAAAAGTAGGAAAACAGCTAAAAACTTACCATGCCGAACATGGCTCAGAAAAGGTGCCTAATGACGCCTTTTCCTTATGGAATATCATTAGAGATGTCTTAGACCCTGCCCCTGATTCAGAAAAAGTACATCTTAAAAGTGATAGTGAAGAAAATGCTGTAGCTAAACCTGCCCCTGAATCTAAAAGAGTAACTTTTAAAGAGGAAAATGAGGTCGAAACTGTAGTTAAACCTGAGGAAAATGAGAAAACGAAGACCCGCCCGACTATCGGCAACTAAGAAAAATGTTAGCAGCCATGACTACTCAGGAACAACTTAAAGATAGGGATGAAAAACAAGATCAGCCTTCCCAAAAGAAAAGAGAATTTAGGCGAGATAACAGTTAAATATCACTCTGATGGAGATTGGCATCTCTTAAACAAAGATGCCCCAAAAGGCTAAGAGAAACTTCCCCTGTCAGGCCATCAGCTCCAAAGAACTTAAGGGAAACGTCTCCCATCAGGCCATATGCCCCTAGGGATTCCCAAGAGACCGTCCCACTTAATCCATATGTAAGCTTTGGATACCAAACAGTTCAAAGAGCTCCTGAGTACAGAGCAGAGAATGTGGAACCTATGCCATTGCCACCACCTCCCATACCTCCTCCCATACCACCTCCCATACCACGCCGTACAGGTCCTATTAAACCCGCATTATTGCCGCCACCCTCCCTATCGAAGTGGGAAATTCCAAAATCGATCCCACGGAGACGGGCCTCTTCTGCCCCTGGCAAGAAATTCGATCCCCAGCTTCAGGCTTGTTTCCCTTTAATTTTTGACAATGATGAAAGTGAACAAAAGGCTATCGACTGGGAGCCTGTTTCTTTTCAATTGGTAAAAGAACTTAAAAATGCATGTATCTCATATGGGCCTAAAGCCCCGTATACGATGCAGCTAGTAGAAAATTTAGCAGGTCAATGCTTAACACCTCGAGAATGGAAATCAATTGCTAGGGCCTGCCTGTCCGGAGGACATTTTATACTTTGGAAATCTGAATATGATGATCTCGCTCGTATATATGCTTTTTCTAACCAAAATGGAGACTTTACACATATCACTGAACCTATACTACTTGGACAGACCACTACCCCTCGTATGATGAACAGATGAAATTAGATAGGACTACTATACAACAGGTGGCTGATTGTGCCTTTACTGCCTGGCGCTCATTGCCCGATGGTAAAGCATCAGGTGCCGCTCTATCTGATATTAAACAAAAGTCAGAAGAGCCATTTGAAGACTTTGTCTCACGACTCTCAGAAGCTGTCCAGAGAATAATTTCTGATTCTGAGGCAGCTAAACTGTTAACAAAACTTGGCCTTTGAAAATGCTAATTCTACCTGCCAGGCTATATTGCGCCCTGTTAGAAGAACTGGAACTCTAATTGATTATATGAAACAGTGTGCAGATGTAGGACCATCAGTGCTACAGGGTGTTGCGATAGCTGCAGCGATAAAAGGAAACTCTTATCAGCAGGCAGTCCAATCCTTTTTTACTAACAAAAACAAGCCATCACAAGGTGATCCCAATAACCAAGGCAGGAATGCATTCCCTAGAACTTGTTTTTTCTTGTGGCCAGACGGGACACACTTTTCATGGGTGCCCTCAAAGACCACCCGGTTCTTATCTGCCTAATCCGGCCCAACCGGCTGTGGCTGCTCCGCAAAACCCTGCCCCTGCCTATTAATCCTAGGTCTCTTTGCCCTCGCTGCCAGAGAGGATATCACTGGGCAAGGGACTGTAGGTCAAGATTTCATAGAAATGGAGCCTTTTTAGCCCCGACCAGCAGTCGGGAAACGGGTTGAGGGGCCAGCCCCAGGCCCCGACAACGATTGGGGCAGCCTCACTGAACCCATTCATTCCCTTCGTCCCGTCGCAGAGCTCATCAGAGCAACCCCAGGCAGCGCAGGACTGGACCTCAGTTCCACCACCTCAACAATATTAACACCAGATAGCCCCACTATAAAAATCCCTACAGGAGTTAAAGGTCCATTACCGACAGGCCTGGTAGGAATTATACTAGGCAGAAGTTCCTTAGCTATACAAGGTCTTACAATTATTCCTGGAGTAATTGACTCAGATTATACAGGAGAAATTCAGATAATGATTTCACCCCCGACTAAAACTTTCCAAATACATCAGGGACAGAGAATAGCCCAACTTTTACTTTTGCCTTATCATAATGCAATTGGGCAAACAGCCACCCAAAATGAAAGACAGGACAAAGGATTTGGGTCTAGTGACATGGTTTTTTGGGTAACAGAAATTACTAAAAAGCGTCCTATGAAATCTATTCTTGTCAGTGGCAGGTCTATTGAAGGGCTATTAGACACAGGAGCAGATGTTTCCTGTATTTCTGGGAAAGACTGGCCCAATTCCTGGCCCACACATACTACTGCAAATAACTTAGTAGGGCATCGGGAGAGCTCCTACAGTAGCTCAAAGTGCAAAAATTTTAGACTGGCAATTTGAGGATACCCGTGGAACATTCCAACCGTATATGATTCTTTCGCTGCCCTTCTCGTTGTGGGGGAGAGATGTGCCGTCTCAAATGGGCATGTTACTTTTTAGCCCTGATGATAAAGTAACTTTGCAAATGCTACAAATGGGCTATGACCCTTCAAAAGGGTTAGGTAAACAGCAGACAGGATAACTGAGCCAATTTGCCCTGCTCCTCTAAAGTTCCGTGCTGGATTAGGGTATCCAAATTTTTGATGGAGGCCATTGTTTTTGCTGCCGACCCCATTACGTGGAAATCTCAGGACCTGTGTGGGTAGAACAATGGCCTCTGACTAAAGAAAAACTACTGGCAGCCAAAGCGTTAATTTCTGAACAACTAGAATTGGGACATATTGAGCCCTCCAATAGCCCCTGGAATACTCCTATTTTTGTTATTAAGAAAAAATCTGGCAAGTGGCGACTTTTACAAGATTTAAGAGCTATTAATGCCACTATGGAAGATATGGGAGCCTTACAACCCGGCTTCCTTCCCAATAGCCATCCCAGAAGGATATAATATTATTGTAATTGATTTACAAGACTGTTTTTTCACCATCCCCTTAAATGCTGAAGATAAAAAGCGATTTGCCTTTAGTTTACCAGCAGAAAATTTTAAACAGCCTTATTTAAGGTTTCAATGGAAAGTGTTGCCCCAGGGAATGAAAAATAGCCCTACTTTATGTCAAAATTTGTTAATGCAGCTATAGAAGATATTAGGGCTAAATATGAACAACTGTATATGATTCACTATATGGATGATATTTTAATAGCTCACCCTGATAGAGCTCATTTACAAACTGTTCTCCAGGATTTGACTCAGGCTTTAACATACAGAGGCTTAAAAATTGCCCCAGAGAAAATTCAAGTCAATCCGCCCATAACTTACTTAGGACGGGTTATCAATTCAGAAACTGTGACTCATGCCCCATTAAAATTGAGAAAAGATCACCTTGTTAGTTTAAATGATTATCAAAAACTTTTAGGCGACATTAATTGGATCAGGCCTTATTTAAAATTAACTACTGCTGAATTAAAACCTCTTTTTAACATTTTACGTGGGGATCCCGATCCAACTTCTAAGAGACAATTAACTGCTGAGGCTCAGGAGGCCTTAGAAAAAGTGGAAGCAGCTTTATCTGATAGCTTATGTAAAAGAGTTAATTACAAACAAATTGGCAATTCCTCTGCCTAGCTACTCCAACAGCACCTACGGGAGTTTTATGGCAAAATGGCCCCTCTAGAATGGGTCCATCTCCCCGCCCAGGCTAAAAAAGTAGTGGCCTCTTATCCAGGACTGATAGCTACACTCATATTGAAAGGGAGAAAACGTAGCATTGGAATTGTTTTGGTAAAGAACCAGCAGAAATTGTAATTCCATATAATAAAGAACAACTTGATGCTCTCCTAATGTTTGATGAAGGATTGGCAGATTGCTATCGGAAATTATTTTGGCCAAATTCCTGCATCATTTACCTTCACATGTTTTGCTAAATTTTTATGTCTAAACACCCCGGTTATTTTCCCTGTTAGGTGTAAATACTCTCCCATCTCAGATGCTCAAATGGTTTTTACTGACGGGTCAGCTAACGGCAGAGCTTCTATAGTTACAAAAGATCAGCGTAAAGTTTTATAATACGCAGGAGACTTCGGCCCAGAAGAGCTGAACTCACAGCTGTTATAGAGGCTTTGTTATGTTTGCAGAGGAGGAATTTAACCTTTACTCTGATTCTCAGTATGTGGTCAGGCTGTTTCCACACATTGAGACTGCGATCCTGCCTGAGAACAAAACTGCAATATTTCACTTGTTAACTAAACTGCAGCAGCAAATTTGGAAACGAAGCCGAGCATATTTTATTGGCCACATTCGGGCTCAATTCTGGATTGCCTGGACCTTTAAATGCCTTAAATGACCTGGCAGATTCACTAACTAAGGTCACAGTGGCTTCTGCTTTTGAAGAAGCCCGAGCTTCTCATTCACTCCACCATCAAAAATGCTAACTGCGCTAAGATATCAATTTCAGATTCCTCGAGACTCTGCTCGGGAGATTGTTCGTTCCTGTTCTCATTGTCCTACTACTATTAATAGTTTACCTATGGGAGTTAAACCCTCGCGGTCTTAAACTAATGCACTCTGGCAGATGGATGTAACTCACATCTCTTCATTTGCAAAACTGTCTTTTGTTCATGTACAGTAGACACCTTTTCTCATGTTATTGCTGCAACTGCTCGCACAGGGGAAGCAGTTAAAGACGTAATACAACATCTCCTTTACTTGTTTTTCATATATGGGTCTGCCAAAAGCCTTGAAAACTGATTAATGCTCCTGCTTACACATCTAAGTCTTTTCAGGAATTTTTGTCTAAAGTTTCAAATTAAACATAATACAGGCATCCCTTATAATCCACAAGGACAAGCCATTGTGGAAAGAGCACATCAAACGTTAAAAACCCAAATTCAAAAACTAAAAGAAGGGGAGTTTAAATATAGTTCTCCCCATCACCTCTTGCAACATGCTCTTTTTGTAATAAATATTTTAAATACTGATTCAGCTGGAATGACTGCAATGCTTCGCCATTGGTGCCCGGAGCAATGAATGCAAAACCATTAGTTAAATGGAAGGACCTCCTTTTCCGGACAGTGGAAAGGTCCTGACCCATTGTTAACCAGCGTCGAGGATATGCTTGTATTTTTCCACAGGACGCAGATTCTCCAATTTGGGTTCCGGATAGATTGATTCGCCATGTTCTCAGCCTCTCGGATACCGAGTTCCACAGCCGCCGCGACCCCGAAGAGGAAAGGGCCTCCTCTGCCTTCGCTTCCCCCCGCAGCACGGGAACACCACTGACATCGGAGCAACTGACATCGGGGATCCCGGATGAGCAGGGGACGGATCCGCCCACCAAACAGATGTCTCAACTTCACATACAGATATCGCTCCCCCCCGATCCTTTGCCTCACAAAGGAGGTCAGGCCGCCTGACTCAGGCGACCCGGAATGCCTCCATACCTACTTGGGGACAAATAAAAAACACTCTGCCATCAGGCACGGGAATAACCTCTTTGCAGGGCTCTCCAACCTCCCCTGAGAAGATGTTTATTGCTATGCTTGCCTTATTTATCATGCCAGGTAAGCGCCTCCTCCCCCCCACTCCTGAAAAGTATTGGGCTTACTTCCCAGACCCTCCAACCTTTCAAGTAGTTACCTGGAACAGTGACCCCCTACGGGTCCACACAAACCAGCCTCAGTTACTGGGAGGGGTCATATACTTCCTATACCACAGACGAATATCCTATTAATTTCAATTTTACCTTCAGGGGATTAGCAGACGACCTTCCTGTTTGTTTCAACTTCCCAGTGATATAGAAAGCTTTATTATTCCCTCTAAAGAAGGATGTGTCGAGCCTCTAAAAAGCAGTTCTGACTCATTCCTCCAGCTCAGGTATTGAACACAGAGGGCGTCTAGCGCTTTGGATTTTACAGGCTCGTATGCCCGGGGCCCTTGATCCCCACGAATTTATAATCCATAGACCCCCTCCTGGATATCCAAGTTGTTATAATACC
Source organism: Bos indicus x Bos taurus (assembly GCF_003369695.1). Classification (NCBI taxonomy): domain Eukaryota; kingdom Metazoa; phylum Chordata; class Mammalia; order Artiodactyla; family Bovidae; genus Bos; species Bos indicus x Bos taurus. The sequence continues at coordinate 8,354 of NW_020868282.1, forward strand.
GAGCCTTCAGATGCCATATGGAACACTATAGATGATCGTACAGGTTATCCGATTTGGAAATCTTGTACTTATCGTTTAAGAGCTGATTATAGAATACCGGGAGGGGGAATTACATGATTCAAGATTGGAGTAACTCAGACCTAGATAGGAGCCCATTGCCCTTGATGACTTTCCCAGCAGATTTTATAATTGGAAGAAAGATTTGGTTTCTTGGCCTTTAAGCATTACTAGATGGCATAATAATCGATTTGTTTCGCCTATATTGTCTTATACAACTAGAACAGAACCTCTTGGCAGCCAGAAATTTGGAGGGCCCTTGCTGCCACTGCTCCCATTTCCTTATTCCGTCCAAATAGCAATTCTACTTATTCTGTTTTAGCTTGTGTACCCTCGCCTTATGTTTTTCTCTTTACTAATGACTCCAAAAGATTAAATGTACACATGAATTATTCAGGTGGACCTAATATCGTAACTTGTGAACAATGTATGCTTTCATCTTGTTTGACCCCCAATATAATGTTTGTTCTTTTGTTGTGTTGAAACGCCCACCCTATCTCATGATACCTGTGTCTGTGCATTCTTATTGGTATGATAATTACGGTTTGGCTGTATTACAACAACCTGCAGGATTTAATGCGAACACGACGGTTTGTGGGCTTACTTATCTTGGGAATAGCAGCTTTGATAAGTGCAATTACTTCTGTTACTGTGGCAGCAATATCATTGACTCAACAAGTACATACTGCTCAATATGTTGATTCTATGTCCAAAAATGTTTCTTTAGCATTGGCAACACAGGAAGCTATAGACAGAAATTAGAAATGAGGGTAGATGCCCTAGAAGAAGCAGTAATACATATTGGGACTGAATTGCAGGCTTTGAAGGTGAAAATGGCATTGTCCTGTCATGCTGACTACCGGTGGATATGTGTAACACCCCTGAAAGTAAATGAGACAGATTTTGAATGGGAAAAGATTAAAAACCATATTTCAGGTATGACATTAGCTTAGACATTAGCTCTGACATTAGCTCTGACATTAGCTTAGACTTAGGGAAACTTCACAATCAAATAGCAACCCTGGAACACCTCCCGATTAGATTTTACTGCCGCTGGAACAGCAAATGATTTCTTCCATACTTCTCTAACTACATTTCAGGAAAAAATGTTCTGTCTACCTTCCTCGGCTATGCTACGTTGGCTGTTTTAATTTTACTTCTAATAATCGTTCTTCCTTGTATTGTCAGGATTCTTTGGCAGAGCATTCAGAGGCCTCGCGACTGAGCTACATCTGGCTGTTTTAAGAAATAAAAAAGGGGGAGATGCCGGGAGCCGGTGAGGCATTCCACTCGTGACAAAGGTCATGAGGAAGGAGGCTCGGCATACGCAAAGGCGGAATCGAGCCTCAGGAGTCCCCCCGGAAATTCTTGAGCATTTCCCCCAAAAAACCAGAGTCTGCCTACTTTATTGCTTTGTGCTCTCACCTCTGACTTTACTGGGGGCTGTCCCCTACCACCATCTCTCTCTCTCTCTCTCTGTCAGAGTTAACTTACAGCTCCAATTAATAAAGTTCCTGGGCAATTAGGAGTGTTTAAATCCAAACCCCTCAGATGGCTCTCTAACTTGCCTGAAAAGTTTACCGGGACTCCTGCAGCTGTGCATACGATTTGTTTACAGTCTCCTAGCCTCCAGAGGCACGGGAAGCTTAAGATATTCAAATAGCTTAGAGCCTCTCAGAGAGTTAAAAACTGTCAGAATAAACTAGTAAGGATTTCATTGATGAGTCAATGCTTGTTGCCAAGATTTCACATCCGCCTGAATTGTATCCTTGAATGTGTATTAATTAATAGTTGGTATATAGTAAACAATAAGTAGTGGCTTTGGTGTTAGTAACTTTAGACCCTTAAGGTAATAAATTCTTTCTTTGTTGTAAACCCATTACACATCCGCCCTATAGGAATGCAATTTTAGCTTTGGAAGATGGTGCCAAACCTTAAAAATAATTACTCTTTAGAGAAAATGAGTCTTTGTTGATAAGTCCTTGTCAAGAGTCATAAAATATTAGTAGGCCTTCTGGCCAGAAGATGATGTAAATCACGTAAACCATTTGTATACGATAAATTTGCAGGAAAGAAACCTTGGTTTTTGATAAGAATCAAAGACTGCTGACTTTGCATCCCCTATTATCCTCTATGTGTAACTTAGGGTATAAAAGCCCCTGTTAAAAATAAAGCTACGGGCCTTGTTCACCAATGCTTGGTCTCCCCATGTCATTTTTTCTTTTAACTTCCAGCTGAGTCTCCATCTGGAGCGTGGAACCCACCACGCTTACTAATTATGCCTGGGCTTCTAAGACCCACTCGAGAAGGTGCCTAGGGTGAGGCACCTTCCGCTATTCGAGAGGGTGCCTGTGGCCTACGTAAGTGGTGCAAACTTCTTGTCTTGAAGTTTGATTGGTCTCCCTCGTAAACCAAGCTACTCAGCTTCTTTTCTCCAATGAATTTTCCTACTGAGCTATCCTCATTCTATTGTTCTCTATATCTCTAATTAGCATATAAATAGTCGCCTTAGGCGGTCCTCTCCTTCGATTACCCTGGATCAGCGGGGGCTGGTCCCCAGCACCTGGTCACCTGCTTGATTATTGCCAGTTGAGCAGCATGATTCGTCACTGCTGAGCTCCATGCTTATTGCCTGCTGATTTTCGTGGTTCGTGTCTGCCTCAGCTCTTTGAGTATTGCCTCCTGAGGTCCCTGTTCGGGCGCCACCTGCCGGGGACCAGCCCCAGCTGATCCAGGGTATTCGAAGGAGAGATGGCCTAGGCGACTATTTATATGCTAATCAGAGATGTCAAGAATAATAGTATGAGGATAGCTCAGTAGGAAAATTCGGTGGAGAAAAGAGACTGAGTAGCTTGGTTTACGCGGGAGACCAATCAAACTTCAAGACAAGAAGTTTGCACCACTTACGTAGGCCGCAGGTGCCCTCTCGAATGGTGGAGGGTGCCTCACCCTAGACATCTTCTCGAGTGGGTCTTAGCAGCCCAGGCATAATTAGTAAGCGTGGTGGTTTCCGAGCTCCAGATGGAGACTCAGCTGGAAGTTAAAGGGAAGAATGACAAGGAACTTTGTGAATTGGAGCTGTAAGATAACTCTTTGACAGAGAGAGCGAGATGGTGGTGGGGGACAGCCCCCAGTGAAATCAGAGGTGAGAGCACAAAAGCAATACAGTAGGCAGACTCTGGTTTTTTTGGGGGGGAGATGCTCGAGAATATCCGGGTGGACTCCTGAGGCTCGATCCCGCATTTGCGTACGCCGAGCCTCCTTCCTCATGACCTTTGTCCAGAGTTGAATGCCTCGCCGGCTCCCGCACATGATCAGTGCATGCTCAGTCACGATATCAGTGCATGACCAGCCACGTGATCACTGACGGCACAGTCACGTGATCAGCGCCTCTCAGTCACATGATCACCGTATGATAAACACGTGATCCGAGAACGACCAGCCACGTGATCACTGCATGCGCAGTCAGGTGGTCAGTTCCTGATCAGCCACGTGATCAGTGCGTGCACAGTCCCATGATCAGCGCCTGTCAGTCACTGATCACTGCCTGATAAACACGTGATCAGTGCCCGATCAGCCACGTCATCAGTGCATGGGCAGTTACGTGATCAGTGCATGATAGCCACGTGATCAGTGCCTGCACAGTCCCATGATCAGGGCCTGTGAGTAACTGACGATTGCCTGAGAAACAGGTGATCAGTGCATGATGAGCCATGTGATCAGTGCCTGATCGGCCACGTCAGCAGTGCATGCGCAGTCCACGTGATCAGTGCATGATAGCCACGTGATCAGTGCATGCTCAGTCACGTGATCTGTACTTGATCAGCCACGTGATCAGTGTCTGCAGAGTCACGTGATCAGGGCTTGCTGAGCTGCGTGACGCCTGCCGACTCATCTGCATGACAATTGCCAGCTGAGCTGCGTGATTCCTGTCGGCTCATCTGCTTGACAATTGCCAGCTGAGCTGCGTGATTCCTGCCTGGTCACCTGCTTGATTATTGCCAGTTGAGCAGCATGATTCGTCACTGCTGAGCTCCATGCTTATTGCCTGCTGATTGCGTGGTTCGTGTCTGCTCAGCTCTTTGAATATTGCCTCCTGAGGTCCCTGTTCGGACCCCACCTGCCGGGGACCTGCCCCAGCTGATCCAGGGTATTCGAAGGAGAGATGGCCTAGGCGACTATTTATATGCTAATAAGAGATGTCAAGAATAATATTATGAGGAGAGCTCAGTAGGAAAATTCGGTGGAGAAAAGAGACTGAGGAGCTTGGTTTACGCGGGAGACCAATCAAACTTCAGGACAAGAAGTTTGCAGCACTTACGTAGGCCGCAGGCGCCCTCTCGAATAGCGGAAGGTGCCTCACCCTAGACACCTTCTCGAGTGGGTCTTAGCAGCCCAGGCATAATTAGTAAGCGTGGTGTGTTCCGCGCTCCCGATGCACACTCAGCAGGAAGTTAAAGGGAAGAATGTCAAGGAACTTTATGAATTGGAGCTGTAAGTTAACATTTTGACAGAGAGAGCGAGATGGTGGTGGGGGACAGCCCCCAGTGAAATCAGAGGTGAGGGCACAAAGCAATACAGTAGGCAGACTCTGGTTTTTTTTTGGGGGGGATGCTCGAGAATATCCGGGTGGACACCTGAGGCTCGATCCCCGCATTTGCGTATGCCGAGCCTCCTTCCTCATGACCTTTGTCCAGAGTGAAATGCCTCCCCGGCTCCCGGCACATGATCAGTGCATGCTCAGTCACGATATCAGTGCATGATCAGCCACGTGATCACTGACGGCACAGTCACGTGATCAGCACCTCTCAGTCACGTGATCACCATATGGTAAACACGTGAGTAGTGAAGGACCAGCCACGTGATCACTGCATGCTCAGTCAGGTGGTCAGTTCCTGATCAGCCACATGATCAGTGCGTGCACAGTCCCATGATCAGTGCATGATAGCCACGTGATCAGTGCCTGCACAGTCCCATGATCAGCGAATGTCAGTCACTGATCATTGCCTGACAAACACGTGATCAGTGCATGATGAGCCATGTGATCAGTGCCTGATCAGCCACGTGATCAGTGCATGCTCAGTCACGTGATCTATACTTCGTCAGCTACGTGATCAGTGCCTGCAGAGTCACGTGATCAGGGCCTGCTGAGCTGCGTGATTCCTGCCGGCTCATCTGCATGACAATTGCCAGCTGAGCTGCGTGATTCCTGTGGGCTCATCTGCTTGACAATTGCCAGCTGAGCTGCGTGATTCCTGCCTGGTCACCTGCTTGATTATTGCCAGTTGAGCAGCATGATTCGTCACTGCTGAGCTCCATGCTTATTGCCTGCTGATTGCGTGGTTTGTGTCTGCTCAGCTCTTTGAGTATTGCCTCCTGAGGTCCCTGTTCGGGCGCCACCTGCCGGGGACCAGCCCCAGCTGATCCAGGGTATACGAAGGACAGATGGCCTAGGCGACTATTTATATGCTATTGAGAGATATCAAGAATATAGAATGAGGAGAGCTCAGTAGGAAAATTCGGTGGAGAAAAGAGACTGAGTAGCTTGGTTTACGCGGGAGAAAAATCAATCTTCAAGACAAGAAGTCTGCAACACTTACGTAGGCCGCAGGCGCCCTCTCGAATGGCGGAAGGTGCCTCACCCTAGACACCTTCTCGAGTGGGTCTTAGCAGCCCAGGCATAATTAGTAAGCGTGGTGGGTTCCGTGCTCCAGATGGAGACTCAGCTGGAAGTTAAAGGGAAGAATGACAAGGAATTTTATGAATTGGAGCTGTAAGTTAACACTTTGACAGACAGAGCGAGATGGTGGTGGGGGACAGCCCCAAGTGAAATCAGAGGTGAAAGCACAAAGCAATACAGTAGGCAGACTCTGGTCTTTTTGGGGGGGGCATGCTCGAGAATATCCGGGTGGACTCCTGAGGCTCGATCCCGAATTTGCATATGCCGAGGCTCCTTCCTCATGACCTTTGTCCAGAGTGGAATGCCTCCCCGGCTCCCGGCACATGATCAGTGCATGCTCAGTCACGATATCAGTGCATGATCAGCCCCGTGATCACTGACGGCACAGTCCCGGGATCAGCGCCTCTCAGTCACGTGATCACCGTATGATAAACACAGATAGGTGAAGGACCAGCCACGTGATCACTGCATGGGCAGTCAGTTGGTCAGTTCCTGATCAGCCACGTGATCAGTGCGTGCACAGTCCCATGATCAGCGCCTGTCAGTCACTGATCACTGCCTGATGAACACGAGATCAGTGCATGATGAGCCATGTGATCAGTGCCTGATCAGCCTCGTCACCAGTGCATGCACAGTCACGTGATCAATGCATGATAGCCACGTGATCAGTGCCTGCACAGTCCCATGATCAGCGACTGTCAGTCACTGATCATTGACTGAGAAACACGTGATCAATGCATGATGAGCCATGTGATCAGTTCCTGATCAGCCACGTGATCTGTACTTGATCGGCCACGTGATCAGTGCGTGCACAGTCCCATGATCAGCGCCTGTCAGTCACTGATCATTGCCTGAGAAACTCGCGATCAGTGCATGATGAGCCATGTGATCAGTGCCTAATCAGCCACGTCATCAGTGCATGCGCAGTCACGCGATCAGTGCATGATAGCCACGTGATCAGTGCATGCTCAGTCACGTGATCTGTACTTGATCAGCCACGTGATCAGTGTCTGCAGAGTCACGTGATCAGGGCTTGCTGAGCTGCGTGATTCCCGCCGACTCATCTGCATGACAATTGCCAGCTGAGCTGCGGGATTCCTGTGGGCTCATCTGCTTGACAATTGCCAGCTGAGCTGCGGAATTCCTGCCTGGTCACCTGCTTGATTATTGCCAGTTGAGCAGCATGATTCGTCACTGCTGAGCTCCATGCTTATTGCCTGCTGATTTCGTGGTTCGTGTCTGCTCAGCTCTTTGAGTATTGCCTCCTGAGGTCCCAGTTCGGGTGCCACCTGCCGGGGACCAGCCCCAGCTGATCCAGGGTATTCGAAGGAGAGATGGCCTAGGCGACTATTTATATGCTATTGAGAGATGTCAAGAATAATAGACTGAGGAGAGCTCAGTAGGAAAATTCGGTGGAGAAAAGAGACTGAGTACCTTGGTTTACGTTGGAGACCAATCAAACTTCAAGACAAGAAGTTTGCACCACTTACGTAGGCCGCAGGCGCCCTCTCGAATAACGGAAGGTGCCTCACCCTAGACACCTTCTCGAGTGAGTCTTAGCAGTCCAGGCATAATTAGTAAGCGTGGTGGGTTCCTCGCTCCAGATGGACACTCAGCTGGAAGTTAAAAGGGAAGACTGACAAGGAACTTTATGAAATGGAGCTGTAAGATAACTCTTTGACAGAGAGAGCGAGATGGTGGTGGGGGACAGCCCCCAGTGAAATCAGAGGTGAGGGCACAAAGCAATACAATAGGCAGATTCTGGTTTTTTGGGGTGGGGGCATGCTCGAGAATATCCGAGTGGACTCCTGAGGCTCGATCCCGAATTTGCGTATGCCGAGCCTCCTTCCTCATGACCTTTGTCCAGAGTGGAATGCCTCCCCGGCTCCCGGCACATGATCAGTGCATGCTCAGTCACGATATCAGTGCATGATCAGCCACGTGATCACTGACGGCACAGTCACGTGATCACCCGCCTCTCAGTCACATGATCACCGCATGACTAACACGTGATCAGTGAAGGACCAGACACGTGATCACTGCATGCTCAGTCAGGTGGTCAGTTCCTGATCAGCCACGTGGTCAGTGCGTGCACAGTCCCATGATCAGCGCCTGTCAGTCACTGATCATTGTCTGATGAACACGTGATCAGTGCCCGATCAGCCACGTCATCAGTGCATGCGCAGTCACGTGATCAGTGCATGATAGCCACGTGATCAGTGCCTGCACAGTCCCCTGATCAGCGCCTGTCAGTCACTGATCACTGCCTGAGAAACACGTGATCAGTGCATGATGAGCCATGTGATCAGTGCCTGATCAGCCACGTCATCAGTGCATGCGCAGTCACTTGATCAGTGCATGATAGCCACGTGATCAGTACATGCTCAGTCACGTGATCTGGACTTGATCAGCCACGTGATCAGTGCCTGCAGAGTCACGTGATCAGGGTCTGCTGAGCTGCGTGATTCCTGCCGGCTCATCTGCATGACAATTGCCAGCTGAGCTGCGTGATTCCTGTGGGCTCATCTGCTTGACAATTGCCAGCTGAGCTGCGTGATTCCTGCCTGGTCACCTGCTTGATTATTGCCAGTTGAGCAGCATGATTCGTCACTGCTGAGCTCCATGCTTATTGCCTGCTGATTGTGTGGTTCGTGTCTACTCAGCTCTTTGAGTATTGCCTCCTGAGGTCCCTGTTCGGGCGCCACCTGCCGGGGACCAGCCCCAGCTGATCCAGGGTATTCGAAGGAGAGATGGCCTAGGCGACTATTTATATGCTAATCAGAGATTTCAAGAATAATAGTAGGAGGAGAGCTCAGTAGGAAAATTCGGTGGAGAAAAGAGACTGAGTAGCTTGGTTTACGCGGGAGACCAATCAAACTTCAAGACAAGAAGTTTGCACCACTTACGTAGGCCGCAGGCGCCCTCTCGAATATCGGAAGGTGCCTCATCCTAGACACCTTCTCGAGTGGGTCTTAGCAGCCCAGGCATAATTAGTAAGCGTGGTGGGTTAGGCGCTCCACATGGAGACTCAGCTGGAAGTTAAAGGGAAGACTGACAAGGAACTTTATAAATTGGAGCTGTAGTTAACTCTTTGACAGAGAGAGCGAGATGGTGGTGGGGGACAGCCCCAGTGAAATCCGAGGTGAGGGCGCAAAGCAATACAGTAGGCAGACTATGGTTTTTTTGGGTGGGGCATGCTCGAGAATATCCGGGTGGACTCCTGAGGCTCGATCCCGCATTTGCGTATGCCGAGCCTCCTTCCTCATGACCTTTGTCCAGAGTGGAATGCCTCCCGGGCTTCCGGCACATGATCAGTGCATGCTCAGTCACGTGATCTGTACTTGATCAGCCACGTGATCAGTGCCTGCAGAGTCACGTGATCAGGGCCTGCTGAGCTGCGTGATTCCTGCCGGCTCATCTGCATGACAATTGCCAGCTGAGCTGCGTGATTCCTGTGGGCTCATCTGCTTGACAATTGCCAGCTGAGCTGCGTGATTCCTGCCTGGTCACCTGCTTGATTATTGCCAGTTGAGCAGCATGATTCGTCACTGCTGAGCTCCATGCTTATTGCCTGCTGATTGCGTGGTTCGTGTCTGCTCAGCTCTTTGAGTATTGCCTCCTGAGGTCCCTGTTCGGACGCCACCTGCCGGGGTCCAGCCCCAGCTGATCCACGGTATTCGAAGGAGAGATGGCCTAGGCGACTATTTATATGCTAATCAGAGATGTCAAGAATAATAGTATGAGGAGAGCTCAGTAGGAAAATTCGGTGGAGAAAAGAGACTGAGTAGCTTGGTTTACGCGGGAGACCAATCAAACTTCAGGACAAGAAGTTTGCAGCACTTACGTAGGCCGCAGGCGCCCTCTCGAATAGCGGAAGGTGCCTCACCCTAGACACCTTCTCGAGTGGGTCTTAGCAGCCCAGGCATAATTAGTAAGCGTGGTGGGTTCCTCGCTCCCGATGCACACTCAGCAGGAAGTTAAAGGGAAGAATGTCAAGGAACTTTATGAATTGGAGCTGTAAGTTAACATTTTGACAGAGAGAGCGAGATGGTGGTGGGGGACAGCCCCCAGTGAAATCAGAGGTGAGGGCACAAAGCAATACAGTAGGCAGACTCTGGTTTTTTTTGGGGGGGGATGCTCGAGAATATCCGGGTGGACACCTGAGGCTCGATCCCGCATTTGCGTATGCCGAGCCTCCTTCCTCATGACCTTTGTCCAGAGTGAAATGCCTCCCCGGCTCCCGGCACATGATCAGTGCATGCTCAGTCACGATATCAGTGCATGATCAGCCACGTGATCACTGACGGCACAGTCACGTGATCAGCGCCTCTCAGTCACGTGATCATCATATGGTAAACACGTGAGTAGTGAAGGACCAGCCACGTGATCACTGCATGCTCAGTCAGGTGGTCAGTTCCTGATCAGCCACATGATCAGTGCGTGCACAGTCCCATGATCAGCGCCAGTCAGTCACTGATCACTGCCTGATGAACAGGTGATCAGTGCCCGATCAGCCACGTCATCAGTGCATGAGCAGTCACGTGATCAGTGCATGATAGCCACGTGATCAGTGCCTGCGCAGTCCCATGATCAGCGCCTGTCAGTCACTGATCATTGCCTGAGAAACATGTGACCAGTGCATGCGCAGTCACGCGATCAGTGCATGATAGCCACGTGATCAGTGCATGCTCAGTCACCTGATCTGTACTTGATCAGCCACGTGATCAGTGCCTGCAGAGTCACGTGATCAGGGCCTGCTGAGCTGCGTGATTCCTGCCGGCTCATCTGCATGACAATTGCCAGCTGAGCTGCGTGATTCCTGTGGGCTCATCTGCTTGACAATTGCCAGCTGAGCTGCGTGATTCCTGCCTGGTCACCTGCTTGATTATTGCCAGTTGAGCAGCATGATTCGTCACTGCTGAGCTCCATGCTTATTGCCTGCTGATTGCGTGGTTCGTGTCTGCTCAGCTCTTTGAGTATTGCCTCCTAAGGTCCCTGCTCGGGCGCCACCTGCCGGGGACCAGCCCCAGCTGATCCAGGGTATTCGAAGGAGAGATGGCCTAGGCGACTATTTATATGCTAATCAGAGATGTCAAGAATAATAGTATGAGGAGAGCTCAGTAGGAAAATTCGGTGGAAAAAAGAGACTGAGTAGCTTGGTTTACGCGGGAGACCAATCAAACTTCAGGACAAGAAGTTTGCACCACTTACGTAGGCCGCAGGCGCCCTCTCGAATAGCGGAAGGTGACTCATCCTAGACACCTTCTCGAGTGGGTCTTAGCACCCCAGGCATAATGAGTAAGCGTGGTGGGTTCCTCGCTCCAGATGGAGACTCAGCTGGAAGTTAACGGGAAGACTGACAAGGAACTTTATGAATTGGAGCTGTAAGTTAACTCTTTGACAGAGAGAGCGAGATGGTGGTGGGGGACAACCCCCAGTGAAATCAGAGGTGAGGGCAAAAAGCAATACAGTAGGCAGACTCTGGTTTTTTTTGGGGGGGGATGCTCGAGAATATCCGGGTGGACTCCTGAGGCTCGATCCCGCATTTGCCTATGCCGAGCCTCCTTCCTCATGACCTTTGTCCAGAGTGGAATGCCTCCCCGGCTCCCGGCACATGATCAGTGCATGCTCAGTCACGATATCAGTGCATGATCAGCCACGTGATCACTGACGGCACAGTCACGTGATCACCGCCTCTAAGTCACGTCATCACCGTATGATAAAAACGTGATCAGTGAAGGACCAGCCACGTGATCACTGCATGCTAAGTCAGGTGGTCAGTTCCTGATCAGCCACGTGATCAGTGCGTGCACATCCCATGATCAGCGCCTGTCAGTCACTGATCACTGCCTGATGAACACGTGATTAGTGCCTGATCAGCCACGTCATCAGTGCATGCGCAGTCACGTGATCAGTGCATGATAGCCACGTGATCAGTGCCTGCACAGTCCCATGATCAGCGCCTGTCAGTCACTGATCATTGCCTGAGAAACACGTGATCAGTGTATGTGAGCCATGTGATCAGTGCCTGATCAGCCACGTCATCAGTGCATGCACAGTCACGTGATCTGGACTTGATCAGCCACGTGATCAGTGCCTGCAGAGTCACGTGATCAGGGCCTGCTGAGCTGAGTGATTCCTGCCGGCTCATCTGCGTGACAATTGCCAGCTGAGCTGCTTGGTTCCTGTGGGCTCATCTGCTTGACAATTGCCAGCTGAGCTGCGTGATTCCTGCCTGGTCACCTGCTTGATTATTGCCAGTTGAGCAGCATGATTCATCACTGCTGAGCTCCATGCTTATTGCCTGCTGATTGCGTGGTTCGTGTCTGCTCAACTCTATGAGTATTGCCTCCTGAGGTCCCTGTTCGGGCGCCACCTGCCGGGGACCAGCCCCAGCTGATCCAGGGTTTTCGAAGGAGAGATGGCCTAGGCGACTATTTATATGCTATTGAGAGATGTCAAGAATAATAGAATGAGGAGAGCTCAGTAGGAAAATTCGGTGGAGAAAAGAGACTGAGTAGCTTGGTTTACACGGGAGACCAATCAAACTTCAGGACAAGAAGTTTTGCAGCACTTACGTAGGCCACAGGCGCCCTCTCGAATAGCGGAAGGTGCCTCACCCTAGACACCTTCTCGAGTGGGTCTTAGCAGCCCAGGCATAATTAGTAAGCGTGGTGGGTTCCGCGCTCCCGATGCACACTCAGCAGGAAGTTTAAAGGGAAGAATGTCAAGGAACTTATGAATTGGAGCTGTAAGTTAACATTTTGACAGAGAGAGCGAGATGGTGGTGGGGGACAGCCCCCAGTGAAATCAGAGGTGAGGGCACAAAGCAATACAGTAGGCAGACTCTGGTTTTTTTTGGGGGGGGGATGCTCGAGAATATCCGGGTGGACACCTGAGGCTCGATCCCGCATTTGCGTATGCCGAGCCTCCTTCCTCATGACCTTTGTCCAGAGTGAAATGCCTCCCCCGGCTCCCGGCACATGATCAGTGCATGCTCAGTCATGATATCAGTGCATGATCAGCCACGTGATCACTGACGGCACATTCACGTGATCAGCGCCTCTCAGTCACGTGAATCACCATATGGTAAACACGTGAGTAGTGAAGGACCAGCCACGTGATCACTGCATGCTCAGTCAGGTGGTCAGTTCCTGATCAGCCACATGATCAGTGCGTGCACAGTCCCATGATCAGCGCCAGTCAGTCACTGATCACTGCCTGATGAACAGGTGATCAGTGGCCGATCAGCCACGTCATCAGTGCATGCGCAGTCCCATGATCAGTGCATGATAGCCACGTGATCAGTGCCTGCACAGTCCCATGATCAGCGCCTGTCAGTCACTGATCATTGCCTGAGAAACACGTGAATCAGTGCATGATGAGCCTTGTGATCAGTGCCTGATCAGCCACGTGATCAGTGCATGCTAAGTCACGTGATCTATACTTGATCAGCCACGTGATCAGGGCCTGCTGAGCTGCGTGATTCCTGCCGGCTCATCTGCATGACAATTGCCAGCTGAGCTGGGTGATTCCTGCCTGGTCACCTGCTTGATTATTGCCAGTTGAGCAGCATGATTCGTCACTGCTGAGCTCCATGCTTATTGCCTGCTGATTGCATGGTTCGTGTCTGCTCAGCTCTTTGAGTATTGCCTCCTGAGGTCCCTGTTCGGGCGCCACCTGCCGGGGACCAGCCCCAGCTGATCCAGGGTATTCGAAGGAGAGATGGCCTAGGCGACTATTTATATGCTATTGAGAGATGTCAGAATAATAGAATGAGGAGATCTCAGTAGGAAAATTCGGTGGAGAAAAGAGACTGAGTAGCTTGGTTTACGCGGGAGACCAATCAATCTTCAAGACAAGAAGTTTGCAACACTTACGTAGGCCGCAGGCGCCCTCTCGAATAGCGGA
>NW_020868283.1:0-38871 GCF_003369695.1 Bos indicus x Bos taurus
CGTGGCTGATCTGGCACTGATCACGTGGCTCATCATGCACTGATCACGTGTTTATCAGGCAGTGATCAGTGACTGACAGGCGCTGATCAGGGGACTGTGCACGCACTGATCACGTGGGCTGATCAGGAACTGACCACCTGACTGCGCTTGCAGTGATCCCGTGGCTGATCGTTCACTGATCACGTGTTTATCATACGGTGATCACGTGACTGAGAGGCGCTGATCACGTGACTGTGCCGTCAGTGATCACGTGGCTGATCATGCACTGATATCGTGACTGAGCATGCACTGATCATGTGCCGGGAGCCGGTGAGGCATTCCACTCTGGACAAAGGTCATGAGGAAGGAGGCTCGGCATACGCAAATGCGGGATCGAGCCTCAGGAGTCCACCCGGATATTCTCGAGCATCTCCCCCCCCAAAAAACCAGAGTCTGCCTACTGTATTGCTTTGTGCTCTCACCTCTGATTTCACTGGGGGCTGTCCCCACCACCATCTCGCTCTCTCTGTCAAAGAGTTTAACTTGAAGCTCCAATTCATAAAGTTCCTTGTGATTCTTCCCTGTACATTCCAGCCGAGTCTCCATCTGGAGCGCGGACCCACCACGCTTACTAATTATGCCTGGGCTGCTAAGACCCACTCGAGAAGGTGTCTAGGGTGAGGCACCTTCCGCTATTCGAGAGGGCGCTGCGGCCTACGTAAGTGGTGCAAACTTCTTCTCTTGAAGTTTAGTGGTCTCCCGGGTAAATCAAGCTACTCAGTCTCTTTTCTCCACCGAATTTCCTACTGAGCTATCCTCATACTATTATTCTTGATATCTCTGATTAGCATATACATAGTCGCCTAGGCCATCTCTCCTTCGAATACCCTGGATCAGCTGGGGCTGGTCCCCGGCAAGTGGCGCCCGAACAGGGACCTCAGGAGGCAGTACTCGAAAAGCTGAGCAGACACGAAACCACGCAATCAGCAGGCAATAAGCATGGAGCTCAGCAGTGACGAATCATGCTGCTCAACTGGCAATAATCAAGCAGGTGACCAGGCAGGAATCACGCAGCTCAGCTGGCAATTGTCACGCAGATGAGCCGACAGGAATCACGCAGCTCATCTGGCAATGTCATGCAGATGAGCCCGCAGGAATCACGCAGCTCAGCAGGCCCTGATCACGTGACTCTGCAGGCACTGATCACGTGGCTGATCAAGTACATATCTCGTGACTGACCATGCACTGGTCACGTGGCTATCATGCACCGATCACGTGACTGGGCATGCACTGATGACGTGGCTGATCGGGCACTGATCACGTGGCTCATCATGCACTCATCACGTGTTTTCAGGAGTGAGTGATCAGTGACTGACAGGCGCTGATCATGGGACTGTGCACACACTGATCACGTGGTGATCAGGAACTGAACACCTGACTGCGCATGCAGTGATCCCGTGGCTGATCGTTCACTGATCTCGTGTTTATCATAAGGTGATCACGTGACTCAGAGGCGCTGATCACGTGACTGTGCGTCAGTGATCACGTGCTGATCATGCACTGATATCGTGACTGAGCGAGATTGATCATGTGCCGGGAGCCGGTGAGGCATTCCACTCTGGACAAAGGTCATGAGGAAGGGGGCTCTGCATACGCAAAGCGGGATCGAGCCTCAGGAGTCCACCCGGATATTCTCGAGCATCTCCCCCCCAGAAAAACCTGAGTCTGCCTAATTTATTGCTTTGTGCTCTCCACTCTGATTTCACTGGGGGCTGTCCCCCACCACCATCTCACTCTCTCTGTCAAAGAGTTAACTTGAAGCTCCAATTCATAAAGTTCCTTGTCATTCTGCCCTGTACATTCCAGGCGAGTCTCCATCTGTATCGCGGAACCCACCACGCTTACTAATTATGCCTAGGCTGCTAAGACCCACTCGAGAATGTGTCTAGGTGAGGAACCTTCCGCTATTCGAGGGCGCCGCGGCCTACGTAAGTGGTGCAAACTTCTTGTCTTGAAGTTTTAGTGGTCTCCCACATAAACCAAGCTACTCAGTCTCTTTTCTCCACCGAATTTTCCTACTGAGCTATCCTCATACTATTATTCTTGATATCTCTGATTAGCATATAAATAGTCGCCTAGGCCATCTCTCCTTCGAATACCCTGGATCCGCTGGGGCTGGTCCCCAGTAGGTGGCGCCCGAACAGGGACCTCAGGAGGCAGTATTCGAAGAGCTGAGCAGACACGAACCAACGCAATCAGCAGGCAATAAGCATGGAGCTCAGCAGTGACGAATCATGCTGCTCAGCTGGCAATAATCAAGCAGGTGACCAGGCAGGAATCACGCAGCTCAGCTGGCAATGGTCATGCAGATGAGCCGGAAGGAATCACGCAGCTCAGCAGGCCCTGATCCCGTGATCTGCAGGCATGATACGTGGCTGATCAAGTACAGATCACGTGATTGAGCAGGCACTGATCACGTGGCTATCACGCACTGATCACTTCACGACACATGCACTGATGAGGGCTGATCAGGCACTGATCACGGCTCCTCATGCACTGAAATGTATTTCTCATGCAGTGATCAGTTACTGACAGGCGCTGATCATGTGACTGGGACTCACTGATCACGTGGCTGATCAGGATCTGACCACCTGATTGAGCATGCAGTGATGACGTGGCTGATCGGGCACTGATCACGTGGCTCATCATGCACTGATCACCTGTTTATCAGGCAGTGATCAGTGACTGACAGGCGCTGATCATGGGGACTGTGCACAGCACTGATCACGTGGCTGATCAGGAACTGAACACCCTGACTGCACATGCAGTGATCCCGTGGCTGATCGTTCACTGATCACGTGTTTATCATACGGTGATCACGTGACTGAGAGGCGCTGATCACGTGTCTGTGCCGTCAGTGATCACGTGGCTGATCATGCACTGATATCGTGACTGAGCGTGCACTGATCATGTGCCGCGAGCCGGTGAGGCATTCCACTCTGGACAAAGGTCATGAGGAAGGAGGCTCGGCATACGCAAATGCGGGATCGAGCCTCAGGAGTCCACCCGGATATTCTCGAGCATCTCCCCCACCAAAAAAGCAGAGTCTGCCTACTTTATTGCTTGGCTCTCACCTCTGATTTCACTGGGGGCTGTCCCCCACCACCATCTCGCTCTCTCTGTCAAAGAGTTAACTTGAAGCTCCAATTCATAAAGTTCCTTTGATTCTTCCCTGTACATTCCAGCCGAGTCTCATCTGGAGCGCGGAACCCACCACGCTTACTAATTATGCCTGGGCTGCTAAGACCCACTCGAGAAGGTGTCTAGGGTGAAGCACCTTCCGTTATTCGAGAGGGCGCCTGCCGCCTACGTAAGTGGTGCAAACTTCTTCTCTTGAGTTTTAGTGGTCTCCCGCGTAAACCAAGCTACTCAGTCTCTTTTCTCCACCGAATATTCCTACTGAGCTATCCTCATACTATTATTCTTGATATCTCTGATTAGCATATAAATAGTCGCCTAGGCCATCTCTCCTTCGAATACCCTGGATCAGCTGGGGCTCGTCCCCAGCAGGTGGCGCCTGAACAGGGACCTCAGGAGGCAGTACTCAAAGACCTGAGCAGACACGAAACAAGCAATCAGCAGGCAATAAGCATGGAGCTCAGCAGTGTCGAATCATGCTGCTCAACTGGCAATAATCAAGCAGGTGACCAGGCAGGAATCACGCAGCTCAGCTGGCAATTGTCAAGCGGTTGAGCCGACAGGAATCATGCAGCTGACCTGGCAATGGTCATGCAGATGAGCCGGCAGGAATCCCGCAGCTCAGCAGGCCCTGATCACGTGACTCTGCAGGCACTGATCACGTGGCTGATCAAGTACAGATCACGGGACTGAGCATGAACTGGTCACGTAGCTATCATGCACCGATCACGTGACTGTGCATGCACTTGTGGCGTGGCTGATCAGGCACTGATCACGTGGCTCATCATGCACTGATCACGTGTTTATCAGGCAGTGATCAGTGACTGACAGGCGCTGATCATGGGACTGTGCACACACTGATCACGTGGCTCATCATGCACTGATCCCGTGTTTATCAGGCAGTGATCAGTGACTGACAGGCGCTGATCATGGAACTGTGCACACACTGATCACGTGGCTGATCAGGAACTGAACACCTGACTGCGCATGCAGTGATCCCGTGGCTGATCGTTCACTGATCTCGTGTTATCATAAGGTGATCACGTGACTCAGAGGCGCTGATCACGTGACCGTGCCAGTCAGTGATCACGTGGCTGATCATGCACTGATATCGAGACTGAGCGAGCATTGATCATGTGCCGGGAGCCGGTGAGGCATTCCACTCTGGACAAAGGTCATGAGGAAGGGGGCTCTGCATAAGCAAATGCGGGATCGAGCCTCAGGAGTCCACCCGGATATTCTCGAGCATCTCCCCCCCAGAAAAACCTGAGTCTGCCTAATTTATTGCTTTGTTCTCTCACCTCTGATTTCACTGGGGGCTGTCCCCCACCACCATCTCACTCTCTCTGTCAAAGAGTTAACTTGAAGCTCCAATTCATAAAGTTCCTTGTCATTCTGCCCTGTACATTCCAGGCGAGTCTCCATCTGTATCGCGGAACCCACCACGCTTACTAATTATGCCTAGGCTGCTAAGACCCACTCGAGAAGGTGTCTAGGGTGAGGAACCTTCTGCTATTCGAGAGGGCGCCTGCGGCCTACGTAAGTGGTGCAAACTTCTTGTCTTGAAGTTTTAGTGGTCTCCCACATAACCAAGCTACTCAGTCTCTTTTCTCCACCGAATTTTCCTACTGAGCTATCCTCATACTATTATTCTTGATATCTCTGATTAGCATATAAATAGTCGCCTAGGCCATCTCTCCTTCGAATACCCTGGATCAGCTGGGGCTGGTCCCCAGTAGGTGGCGCCCGAACAGGGACCTCAGGAGGCAGTATTCGAAGAGCTGAGCAGACACGAACCACACAATCAGCAGGCAATAAGCATGGAGCTCAGCAGTGACGAATCATGCTGCTCAGCTGGCAATAATCAAGCAGGAGACCAGGCAGGAATCACGCAGCTCAGCTGGCAATGGTCATGCAGATGAGCCGGCAGGAATCACGCAGCTCAGCAGGCCCTGATCCCGTGACTCTGCAGGCACTGATCACGTGGCTGATCAAGTACAGATCACGTGATTGAGTATGCACTGATCACGTGGCTATCACGCACTGATCACTTCACGACACATGCACTGATGACGGGGATGATCAGGCACTGATCACGTGGCTCCTCATGCACTGAACATGTATTTCTCATGCAGTGATCAGTTACTGACAGGCGCTGATCATGTGACTGTGGACTCACTGATCACGTGGCTGATCAGGATCTGACCACCTGACTGAGCATGCAGTGATGACGTGGCTGATCGGGCACTGATCACGTGCTCATCATGCACTGATCACCTGTTTATCAGGCAGTGATCAGTGACTGACAGGCGCTGATCATGGGACTGTGCACGCACTGATCACGTGGCTGATCAGGAACTGACCACCTGACTGCGCATGCAGTGATCCCGTGGCTGATCGTTCACTGATCACGTGTTTATCATACGGTGATCACGTGACTGAGAGGCGCTGATCACGTGTCTGTGCCGTCAGTGATCACGTGGCTGATCATGCACTGATATTGTGACTGAGCGTGCACTGATCATGTGCCGGGAGCCGGTGAGGCATTCCACTCTGGACAAAGGTCATGAGGAAGGGGGCTCTGCATAAGCCAATGCGGGATCGAGCCTCAGGAGTCCACCCGGATATTCTCGAGCATCTCCCCCGCAAGGAAACCAGAGTCTGCCTACTTTATTGCTTTGTGCTCTCACCTCTGATTTCACTGGGGGCTGTCCCCCACCACCATCTCGCTCTCTCTGTCAAAGAGTTAACTTGAAGCTGCAATTCATAAAGTTCCTTGTGATTCTTCCCTGTACATTCCAGCCGAGTCTCCATCTGGAGCGCGGAACCCACCACGCTTACTAATTATGCCTGGGCTGCTAAGACCCACTCGAGAAGGTGTCTAGGGTGAGGCACCTTCTGCTATTCGAGAGAGCGCCTGCGGCCTACGTAAGTGGTGCAAACTTCTTCTCTTGAAATTTTAGTGGTCTCCCGGGTAAATCAAGCTACTCAGTCTCTTTTCTCCACCGAATTTTCCTCCTGAGCTATCCTCATACTATTATTCTTGATATCTCTGATTAGCATATACATAGTCGCCTAGGCCATCTCTCCTTCGAATACCCTGGATCAGCTGGGGCTGGTCCCCGGCAAGTGGCGCCCGAAGAGGGACCTCAGGAGGCAGTACTCGAAAAGCTGAGCAGACACGAACCACACAATCAGCAGGCAATAAGCATGGAGCTCAGCAGTTACGAATCATGCTGCTCAACTGGCAATAATCAAGCAGGTGACCAGGCAGGAATCACGCAGCTCAGCTGGCAATTGTCAGGCAGATGAGCCGACAGGAATCACGCAGCTCATCTGGCAATGGTCATGCAGATGAGCCGTAGCAATCAGGCAGCTCAGCAGGCCCTGATCCCGTGACTCTGCAGGCACTGATCACGTGGCTGATCAAGTACAGATCACGTGATTGAGCATGCACTGATCACGTGGCTATCACGCACTCATCACTTCACGACACATGCACTGATGACGGGGATGATCAGGCACTGATAACGTGGCTCCTCATGCACTGAACATGTATTTCTCATGCAGTGATCAGTTACTGACAGGCGCTGATCATGTGACTGTGGACTCACTGATCACGTGGCTGATCAGGATCTGACCACCTGACTGAGCATGCAGTGATGACGTGGCTGATCGGGCACTGATCACGTGGCTCATCATGCACTGATCACCTGTTTATCAGGCAGTGATCAGTGACTGACAGGCGCTGATCATGGGACTGTGCACGCACTGATCACGTGGCTGATCAGGAACTGACCACCTGACTGCGCATGCAGTGATCCCATGGCTGATCGTTCCCTGATCACGTGTTTATCATACGGTGATCACGTGACTGATTGGAACTGATCACGTGACTGTGCCGTCAGTGATCACGTGGCTGAACATGCACTGATATCGTGACTGAGCATGCACTGATCATGTGCCGGGAGCCGGTGAGGCATTCCACTCTGGACAAAGGTCATGAGGAAGGAGGCTCGGCATACGCAAATGCGGGATCGAGCCTCAGGAGTCCACCCGGATATTCTCGAGCATCTCCCCCGCAAGGAAACCAGAGTCTGCCTACTTTATTGCTTTGTGCTCTCACCTCTGATTTCACTGGGGGCTGTCCCCCACCACCATCTCGCTCTCTCTGTCAAAGAGTTAACTTGAAGCTGCAATTCATAAAGTTCCTTGTGATTCTTCCCTGTACATTCCATCCGAGTCTCCATCTGGAGCGCGGAACCCACCACGCTTACTAATTAGGCCTGGGCTGCTAAGACCCACTCGAGAAGGTGTCTAGGGTGAGGCACCTTCCGTTATTCGAGAGGGTGCCTCCGGCCTACGTAAGTGGTGCAAACTTCTTGTCTTGAAGTTTTAGTGGTCTCCCGCGTAAACCAAGCTACTCAGTCTCTTTTCTCCACCGAATATTCCTACTGAGCTATCCTCATACTATTATTCTTGATATCTCTGATTAGCATATAAATAGTCGCCTAGGCCATCTCTCCTTCGAATACCCTGGATCAGCTGGGGCTCGTCCCCAGCAGGTGGCGCCTGAACAGGGACCTCAGGAGGCAGTACTCAAAGACCTGAGCAGACACGAAACAAGCAATCAGCAGGCAATAAGCATGGAGCTCAGCAGTGACGAATCATGCTGCTCAACTGGCAATAATCAAGCAGGAGAACAGGCAGGAATCATGCAGCTCACCTGGCAATGGTCCTGCAGATGAGCCGGCAGGAATCCCGCAGCTCAGCAGGCCCTGATCACGTGACTCTGCAGGCACTGATCACGTGCCTGATCAAGTACAGATCACAGGACTGAGCATGAACTGGTCACGTAGCTATCATGCACCGATCACGTGACTGTGCATGCACTGGTGGCGTGGCTGATCGGGCACTGATCACGTGGCTCATCATGCACTGATCACATGTTTATCAGGCAGTGATCAGTGACTGACAGGCGCTGATCATGGGACTGTGCACGCACTGATCACGTGGCTGATCAGGAACTGAACACCTGACTGCGCATGCATTGATCCCGTGGCTGATCGTTCACTGATTACGTGTTTATCATACGGTGATCACGTGACTGAGAGGCGCTGATCACGTGACTGTGCAGGCAGTGATCACGTGGCTCATCATGCACTGATATCGTGACTGAGCATGCACTGATCATGTGCCGGGAGCCGGTGAGGCATTCCACTCTGGAAAAAGGTCATGAGGAAGGAGGCTCGGCATACGCAAATGCGGGATCGAGCCTCAGGAGTCCACCCGGATATTCTCGAGCATCTCCCCCGCAAGGAAACCAGAGTCTGCCTACTTTATTGCTTTGTGCTCTCACCTCTGATTTCACTGGGGGCTGTCCCCCACCACCATCTCGCTCTCTCTGTCAAAGAGTTAACTTGAAGCTCCAATTCATAAAGTTCCTTGTGATTCTTCCCTGTACATTCCAGCCGAGTCTCCATCTGGAGCGCGGAACCCACCACGCTTACTAATTATGCCTGGGCTGCTAAGACCCACTCGAGAAGGTGTCTAGGGTGAGGCACCTTCCGTTATTCGAGAGGGCGCCTGCGGCCTACGTAAGTGGTGCAAACTTCTTGTCTTGAAGTTTTACTGGTCTCCCGCGTAAACCAAGCTACTCAGTCTCTTTTCTCCACCGAATATTCCTACTGAGCTATCCTCATACTATTATTCTTGATATCTCTGATTAGCATATAAATAGTCGCCTAGGCCATCTCTCCTTCGAATACCCTGGATCAGCTGGGGCTCGTCCCCAGCAGGTGGCGCCTGAACAGCGACCTCAGGAGGCAGTATTCAAAGACCTGAGCAGACACGAAACAAGCAATCAGCAGGCAATAAGCATGGAGCTCAGCAGTGACGAATCATGCTGCTCAACTGGCAATGGTCATGCAGATGAGCCGGCAGGAATCCCGCAGCTCAGCAGGCCCTGATCACGTGACTCTGCAGGCACTGATCACGTGGCTGATCAAGTACAGATCACGGGACTGAGCATGAACTGGTCACGTAGCTATCATGCACCGATCACGTGACTGTGCATGCACTGGTGGCGTGGCTGATCTGGCACTGATCACGTGGCTCATCATGCACTGATCACGTGTTTATCAGGCAGTGATCAGTGACTGACAGGCGCTGATCACGTGACTGTGCAGGCAGTGATCACGTGGCTCATCATGCACTGATATCGTGACTGAGCATGCACTGATCATGTGCCGGGAGCCGGTGAGGCATTCCACTCTGGAAAAAGGTCATGAGGAAGGAGGCTCGGCATACGCAAATGCGGGATCGAGCCTCAGGAGTCCACCCAGATATTCTCGAGCATCTCCCCCCCCAAAAAACCAGAGTCTGCCTACTTTATTGCTTTGTGCTCTCACCTCTGATTTCACTGGGGGCTGTCCCCCACCACCATCTCGCTCTCTTTGTCAAAGAGTTAACTTGAAGCTCCAATTCATAAAGTTCCTTGTCATTCTTCCCTGTACATTCCAGCCGAGTCTCCATCTGGAGCGGGGAACCCACCACGCTTACTAATTATGCCTGGGCTGCTAAGACCCACTCGAGAAGGTGTCTAGGGTGAGGCACCTTCCGCTATTCGAGAGGGCGCCTGCGGCCTACGTAAGTGGTGCAAACTTCTTCTCTTGAAATTTTAGTGGTCTCCCGGGTAAATCAAGCTACTCAGTCTCTTTTCTCCACCGAATTTTCCTCCTGAGCTATCCTCATACTATTATTCTTGATATCTCTGATTAGCATATACATAGTCGCCTAGGCCATCTCTCCTTCGAATACCCTGGATCAGCTGGGGCTGGTCCCCGGCAGTTGGCACCCGATCAGGGATCTCAGGAGGCAGTACTCGAAAAGCTGAGCAGACACGAACCACGCAATCAGCAGGCAATAAGCATGGAGCTCAGCAGTGACGAATCATGCTGCTCAACTGGCAATAATCAAGCAGGTGACCAGGCAGGAATCACGCAGCTCAGCTGGCAATTGTCACGCAGA
The DNA here is from genome assembly GCF_003369695.1 of Bos indicus x Bos taurus. Classification (NCBI taxonomy): domain Eukaryota; kingdom Metazoa; phylum Chordata; class Mammalia; order Artiodactyla; family Bovidae; genus Bos; species Bos indicus x Bos taurus. The sequence goes on from NW_020868283.1 coordinate 10,207, forward strand.
TGAGCCGACAGGAATCACGCAGCTCATCTGGCAATGGTCATGCAGATGAGCCCGTAGGAATCAGGCAGCTCAGCAGGCCCTGATCACGTGACTCTGCAGGCACTGATCACGTGGCTGATCAAGTACATATCTCGTGACTGACCATGCACTGGTCACGTGGCTATCATGCACCGATCACGTGACTGGGCATGCACTGATGACGTGGCTGATCGGGCACTGATCACGTGGCTCATCATGCACTCATCACGTGTTTATCAGGCAGTGATCAGTGACTGACAGGCGCTGATCATGGGACTGTGCACACACTGATCATGTGGCTAATCAGGAACTGAACACCTGACTGCGCATGCAGTGATCCCGTGGCTGATCGTTCACTGATCTCGTCTTTATCATAAGGTGATCACGTGACTCAGAGGCGCTGATCACGTGACTGTGCAGTCAGTGATCACGTGGCTGATCATGCACTGATATCGTGACTGAGCGAGCATTGATCATGTGCCGGGAGCCGGTGAGGCATTCCACTCTGGACAAAGGTCATGAGGAAGGGGGCTCTGCATAAGCAAATGCGGGATCGAGCCTCAGGAGTCCACCCGGATATTCTCGAGCATCTCCCCCCCAGAAAAACCTGAGTCTGCCTAATTTATTACTTTGTGCTCTCACCTCTGATTTCACTGGGGGCTGTCCCCCACCACCATCTCACTCTCTCTGTCAAAGAGTTAACTTGAAGCTCCAATTCATAAAGTTCCTTGTCATTCTGCCCTGTACATTCCAGGCGAGTCTCCATCTGTATCGCAGAACCCACCACGCTTACTAATTATGCCTAGGCTGCTAAGACCCACTCGAGAATGTGTCTAGGGTGAGGAACCTTCCGCTATTCGAGAGGGCGCCTGCGGCCTACGTAAGTGGTGCAAACTTCTTGTCTTGAAGTTTTAGTGGTCTCCCACATAAACCAAGCTACTCAGTCTCTTTTCTCCACCGAATTTTCCTCCTGAGCTATCCTCATACTATTATTCTTGATATCTCTGATTAGCATATAAATAGTCGCCTAGGCCATCTCTCCTTCGAATACCCTGGATCCGCTGGGGCTGGTCCCCAGTAGGTGGCGCCCGAACAGGGACCTCAGGAGGCAGTATTCGAAGAGCTGAGCAGACACGAACCACGCAATCAGCAGGCAATAAGCATGGAGCTCAGCAGTGACGAATCATGCTGCTCAGCTGGCAATATTCAAGCAGGTGACCAGGCAGGAATCACGCAGCTCAGCTGGCAATGGTCATGCAGATGAGCCGGCAGGAATCACGCAGCTCAGCAGGCCCTGATCCCGTGACTCTGCAGGCACTGATCACGTGGCTGATCAAGTACAGATCACGTGATTGAGCATGCACTGATCACGTGGCTATCACGCACTGATCACTTCACGACACATGCACTGATGACGGGGATGATCAGGCACTGATCACGTGGCTCCTCATGCACTGAACATGTATTTCTCATGCAGTGATCAGTTACTGACAGGCGCTGATCATGTGACTGTGGACTCACTGATCACGTGGCTGATCAGGATCTGACCACCTGACTGAGCATGCAGTGATGACGTGGCTGATGGGGCACTGATCACGTGGCTCATCATGCACTGATCACCTGTTTATCAGGCAGTGATCAGTGACTGACAGGCGCTGATCATGGGACTGTGCACGCACTGATCACGTGGCTGATCAGGAACTGAACACCTGACTGCGCATGCAGTGATCCCGTGGCTGATCGTTCACTGATCACGTGTTTATCATACGGTCATCACGTGACTGAGAGGCGCTGATCACGTGTCTGTGCCGTCAGTGATCACGTGGCTGATCATGCACTGATATCGTGACTGAGCGTGCACTGATCATGTGCCGGGAGCCGGTGAGGCATTCCACTCTGGACAAAGGTCATGAGGAAGGAGGCTCGGCATACGCAAATGCGGGATCGAGCCTCAGGAGTCCACCCGGATATTCTCGAGCATCTCCCCCGCAAGGAAACCAGAGTCTGCCTACTTTATTAATTTGTGCTCTCACCTCTGATTTCACTGGGGGCTGTCCCCCACCACCATCTCGCTCTCTCTGTCAAAGAGTTAACTTGAAGCTGCAATTCATAAAGTTCCTTGTGATTCTTCCCTGTACATTCCAGCCGAGTCTCCATCTGGAGCGCGGAACCCACCACGCTTACTAATTATGCCTGGGCTGCTAAGACCCACTGGAGAAGGTGTCTAGGGTGAGGCACCTTCCGCTATTCGAGAGGGCGCCTGCGGCCTACGTAAGTGGTGCAAACTTCTTCTCTTGAAGTTTTAGTGGTCTCCCGGGTAAATCAAGCTACTCAGTCTCTTTTCTCCACCGAATTTTCCTCCTGAGCTATCCTCATACTATTATTCTTGATATCTCTGATTAGCATATACATAGTCGCCTAGGCCATCTCTCCTTCGAATACCCTGGATCAGCTGGGGCTGGTCCCCGGCAAGTGTCGCCCGAAGAGGGACCTCAGGAGGCAGTACTCGAAAAGCTGAGCAGACACGAACCACGCAATCAGCAGGCAATAAGCATGGAGCTCAGCAGTTACGAATCATGCTGCTCAACTGGCAATAATCAAGCAGGTGACCAGGCAGGAATCACGCAGCTCAGCTGGCAATTGTCACGCAGATGAGCCGACAGGAATCACGCAGCTCATCTGGCAATGGTCATGCAGATGAGCCGGCAGGAATCCCGCAGCTCAGCAGGCCCTGATCACGTGACTCTGCAGGCACTGATCACGTGGCTGATCAAGTACAGATCACGGGACTGAGCATGAACTGGTCACGTAGCTATCATGCACCGATCAAGTGACTGTGCATGCACTGGTGGCGTGGCTGATCGGGCACTGATCACGTGGCTCATCATGCACTGATCACGTGTTTATCAGGCAGTGATCAGTGACTGACAGGCGCTGATCATGGGACTGTGCACACACTGATCACGTGGCTGATCAGGAACTGAACACTTGACTGCGCATGCAGTGATCCCGTGGCTGATCGTTCACTGATCTAGTGTTTATCATAAGGTGATCACGTGACTCAGAGGCGCTGATCACGTGACTGTGCCGTCAGTGATCACGTGGCTGATCATGCACTGATATCGTGACTGAGCGAGCATTGATCATGTGCCGGGAGCCGGTGAGGCATTCCACTCTGGACAAAGGTCATGAGGAAGGGGGCTCTGCATAAGCAAATGCGGGATCGAGCCTCAGGAGTCCACCCGGATATTCTCGAGCATCTCCCCCCCAGAAAAACCTGAGTCTGCCTAATTTATTGCTTTGTGCTCTCACCTCTGATTTCACTGGGGGCTGTCCCCCACCACCATCTCACTCTCTCTGTCAAAGAGTTAACTTGAAGCTCCAATTCATAAAGTTCCTTGTCATTCTGCCCTGTACATTCCAGGCGAGTCTCCATCTGTATCGCGGAACCCACCACGCTTACTAATTATGCCTAGGCTGCTAAAACCCACTCGAGAAGGTTTCTAGGGTGAGGCACCTTCCGCTGTTCGAGAGTGCGCCTGCGGCCTACGTAAGTGGTGCAAACTTCTTGTCTTGAAGTTTTAGTGGTCTCCCGCGTAAACCAAGCTACTCAGTCTCTTTTCTCCACCGAATTTTCCTCCTGAACTATCCTCATACTATTATTCTTGATATCTCTGATTAGCATATACATAGTCGCCTAGGCCGTCTCTCCTTCGAATACCCTGGATCAGCTGGGGCTGGTCCCCGGCATGTGGCACCCGAACAGGGATCTCAGGAGGCAGTACTCAAAGAGCTGAGCAAACACGAACCACGCAATCAGCAGGCAATAAGCATGGAGCTCAGCAGTGACGAATCATGCTGCTCAACGGGCAATAATCAGCAGGTGACCAGGCAGGAATCACGCAGCTCAGCTGGCAATTGTCAAGCAGATGAGGCTACAGGAATCACGCAGCTCAGCTGGCAATGGTCATGCAGATGAGCCGGCAGGAATCACGCAGCTCAGCAAGCCTTGATCACATGATTATGCATGCACTGGTCACGTGGCTATCATGCACCGATCACTTGACTGCTCATGCACTGATGACGTGGCTGATCGGGCACTGATCACGTGGCTCATCATGCACTGATCACCTGTTTATCAGGCAGTGATCAGTGACTGACAGGCGCTGATCATGGGACTGTGCACGCACTGATCACGTGGCTGATCACGAACTGACCACCTGACAGCGCAAGCAGTGATCCCGTGGCTGATCGTTCACAGATCACGTGTTTATCATACGGTGATCACGTGACTGAGAGGCGCAGATCACGTGACTGTGCAGTCAGTGATCACCTGTCTGATCATGCACTGATATCGTGACTGAGCGTGCACTGATCATGTGCCGGGAGCCGGTGAGGCATTCCACTCTGGACAAAGCTCATGAGGAGAGGCTCGGCATACGCAAATGCGGGATCGAGCCTCAGGAGTCCACCCGGATATTCTCGAGCATCTCCCCCACGAAAAAAGCAGAGTCTGCCTACTTTATTGCTTTGTGCTCTCACCTCTGATTTCACTAGGGGCTGTCCCCCACCACCATCTCGCTCTCTCTGTCAAAGAGTTAACTTGAAGCTCCAATTCATAAAGTTCCTTGTGATTCTTCCCTGTACATTCCAGCCGAGTCTCCATCTGGAGCAGGGAACCCACCACGCTTACTAATTAGGCCTGGGCTGCTAAGACCCACTCGAGAAGGTGTCTAGGGTGAGGCACCTTTCGTTATTCGAGAGGGCGCCTGCGGCCTACGTAAGTGGTGCAAACTTCTTGTCTTGAAGTTTTAGTGGTCTCCCACATAAACCAAGCTACTCAGTCTCTTTTCTCCACCGAATTTTCCTACTGAGCTATCCTCATACTATTATTCTTGATATCTCTGATTAGCATATAAATAGTCGCCTAGGCCATCTCTCCTTCGAATACCCTGGATCAGCTGGGGCTGGTCCCCAGTAGGTGGCGCCCGAACAGGGACCTCAGGAGGCAGTATTCGAAGAGCTGAGCAGACACGAACCACGCAATCAGCAGGCAATAAGCATGGAGCTCAGCAGTGACGAATCATGCTGCTCAGCTGGCAATAATCAAGCAGGTGACCAGGCAGGAATCACACAGCTCAGCTGGCAATGGTCATGCAGATGAGCCGGCAGGAATCACGCAGCTCAGCAGGCCCTGATCCCGTGACTCTGCAGGCACTGATCACGTGGCTGATCAAGTACAGATCACGTGATTGAGCATGCACTGATCTCGTGGCTATCACGCACTGATCACTTCACGACACATGCACTGATGACGGGGATGATCAGGCACTGATCACGTGGCTCCTCATGCACTGAACATGTATTTCTCATGCAGTGATCAGTTACTGACAGTCGCTGATCATGTGACTGTGGACTCACTGATCACGTGGCTGATCAGGATCTGACCACCTGACTGAGCATGCAGTGATGACGTGGCTGATCGGGCACTGATCACGTGGCTCATCATGCACTGATCACCTGTTTATCAGGCAGTGATCAGTGACTGAAAGGCGCTGATCATAGGACTGTACACGCACTGATCACGTGGCTGATCAGGAACTGACCACCTGACTGCGCATGCAGTGATCCCACTGCTGATCGATCACTGATCACGTGTTTATCATACGGTGATCACGTGACTGATTGGCACTGATCACGTGACTGTGCCGTCAGTGATCACGTGGCTGAACATGCACTGATATCGTGACTGAGCGTGCACTGATCATGTGCCGGGAGCTGGTGAGGCATTCCACTCTGGACAAAGGTCATGAGGAAGGAGGCTCGGCATACGCAAATGCGGCATCGAGCCTCAGGAGTCCACCCGGATATTCTCGAGCATCTCCCCCACAAGGAAACCAGAGTCTGCCTACTTTATTGCTTTGTGCTCTCACCTCTGATTTCACTGGGGGCTGTCCCCCACCACCATCTCGCTCTCTCTGTCAAAGAGTTAACTTGAAGCTCCAATTCATAAAGTTCCTTGTGATTCTTCCCTGTACATTCCAGCCGAGTCTCCATCTGGAGCGGGGAACCCACCACGCTTACTAATTAGGCCTGGGCTGCTAAGACCCACTCGAGAAGGTGTCTAGGGTGAGGCACCTTCCGTTATTCGAGAGGGTGCCTCCGGCCTACGTAATTGGTGCAAACTTCTTGTCTTGAAGTTTTAGTGGTCTCCCGCGTAAACCAAGCTACTCAGTCTCTTTTCTCCACCGAATATTCCTACTGAGCTATCCTCATACTATTATTCTTGATATCTCTGATTAGCATATAAATAGTCGCCTAGGCCATCTCTCCTTCGAATACCCTGGATCAGCTGGGGCTCGTCCCCAGCAGGTGGCGCCTGAACAGGGACCTCAGGAGGCAGTACTCAAAGACCTGAGCAGACACGAAACAAGCAATCAGCAGGCAATAAGCATGGAGCTCAGCAGTGACCAATCATGCTACTCAACTGGCAATAATCAAGCAGGTGACCAGGCAGGAATCACCCAGCTCAGCAGTCCCTGGTTACCTGACTCTGCAGGCACTGATCACCTGCCTGATCAAGTACAGATCACGGGACTGAGCATGCACGGATAACGTGGCTATCATGCACTGATGACGTGGATGATCAGGCACTGTCACGTGGCTCATCATGCACTGTTCAGATCACGTGATCAGCCACGTGATCACTGCAAGCTCAGTCAGGTGGTTGGTTCCTGATCAGCCACGTGATCAGTGCGTGCACAGTCCCATGATCAGCGCCTGTCAGTCACTGATCATTGCCTGAGAAACACGTGATCAGTGCATGATGAGCCATGTGATCAGTGCCCGATCAGCCACGTCATCAGTGCATGGGCAGTCACGTGATCAGTGCATGATAGCCACGTGATCAGTGCATGCTCAGTCACGTGATCTGTACTTGATCAGCCACGTGATTAGTGCCTGCAGGGTCACGTGATCAGGGCCTGCTGAGCTGCGTGATTCCTGCCGGCTCATCTGCATGACAATTGCCAGCTGAGCTGCGTGATTCCTTCCTGGTCACCTGCTTGATTATTGCCAGTTGAGCAGCATGATTCGTCACTGCTGAGCTCCATGCTTATTGCCTGCTGATTGCGTGGTTCGTGTCTGCTCAGCTCTTTGAGTATTGCCTCCTGAGGTCCCTGTTCGGGCGCCACCTGCCGGGGACCAGCCCCAGCTGATCCAGGGTATTCCAAGGAGAGATGGCCTACGCGATTCCTCATATGCTAATCTGAGATGTCAAGAATAATAGTATGAGGATAGCTCAGTAGGAAAATTCGGTGGAGAAAAGAGACTGAGTAGCTTGGTTTATGTGGGAGACCACTAAAACTTCAAGAGAAGAAGTTTGCGCCACTTACGTAGGCCGCAGGCGCCCTCTCGAATAGCGGAAGGTGCCTCACCCTAGACACCTTCTCGAGTGGGTCTTAGCAGCCCCGGCATAATTAGTAAGCGTGGTGGGTTCCACGCTCCAGATGGAGACTCAGCTGGAAGTTAAAGGGAAGAATGACAAGGGACTTTATTAATGGATGTGTAAGTTCACCCTTTGACAGAGAGAGTGAGATGGTGGTGGGGGACAGTCCCCAGTGAAATCAGAGGTGAGAGCACAAAGCAATAAAGTAGACAAACTCTGGTTTTTTTTTGGGGGGGGGGAGATGCTCGAGAATATCCGGGTGGACTCCTGAGGCTCGATCCCGAATTTGCGTATGCCGAGCCTCCTTCCTCATGACCTTTGTCCAGAGTGGAATGCCTCACCGGCTCCCGGCACATGATCAGTGCATGCTCAGTCACGATATCAGAGCATGATCAGCCAGGTGATCACTGACTGCACAGTCACGTGATCACGGTATGATAAACACGTGATCAGTGAAGGATCAGCCACGTGATCACTGCATGCACAGTCAGGTGGTCAGTTCCTGTTCAGCCACGTGATCAGTGCGTGCACAGTCCCATGATCAGCGCCTGTCAGTCACTGATCACTGCCTGATAAACACGTGATCAGTGCCCGATCAGCCACGTCATCAGTGCATGCGCAGTCACGTGATCAGTGCATGATAGCCAAGTGATCATTGCTTGCACAGTCCCATGATCAGCGCCTGTCACTGATCAGTGCCTAATAAACACGTAATCAGTGCATGATGAGCCATGTGATCAGTGCCTGGTCAGCCACGTCATCAGGGCATTCCCAGTCAGGTGATCAGTGCATGATAGCCACGTGATCAGTGCATGCTCAATCTCGTGATCTGTACTTGATCAGCCACGTGATCAGTGCCTGCAGAGTCACGTGATCAGAGCCTGCTGAGCTGCGTGATTCCTGTCGGCTCATCTGCTTGACAATTGCCAGCTGAGCTGCGTGATTCCTGCCTGGTTGCGGGGAGCCGGTGAGGCATTCCACTCGTGACAAAGGTCATGAGGAAGGAGGCTCGGCATACGCAAAGGCGGAATCGAGCCTCAGGAGTCCCCCCGGATATTCTTGAGCATTTTCCCCCAAAAAACCAGAGTCTGCCTACTTTATTGCTTTGTGCTCTCACCTCTGACCTTACTGGGGGCTGTCCCCTACCACCATCTCTCTCTCTCTCTGTCAGAGTTAACTTACAGCTCCAATTAATAAAGTTCCTGGGCAATTGGGAGTGTTTAAATCCAAACCCCTCAGATGGCTCTCTAACTTGCCTGACAAGTTTACTGGGACTCCTGCAGCTGTGCATACGATTGTTTACAGTCTCCTAGCCTCCAGAGGCACGGGAAGCTTAAGATATTCAAATAGCTTAGAGCCTCTCAGAGAGTTAAAAACTGTCAGAATAAACTAGTAAAGGATTTCATTGATGAGTCAATGCTTGTTGCCAAGATTTCACATCCCCCTGAATTGTATCCTTGAATGTGTATTAATTAATAGTTGGTATATAGTAAACAATAAGTAGTGGCTTTGGTGTTAGTAACTTTAGACCCTTAAGGTAATAAATTCTTTCTTTGTTGTAAACCCATTACACATCCGCCCTATAGGAATGCAATTTTATCTTTGGAAGATGGTGCCAAACCTTAAAATAATTACTCTTAGAGAAAATAAGTCTTTGTTGATAAGTCCTTGTCAAGAGTCATAAAATGTTAGTAGGCCTTCTGGCCAGAAGATGATGTAAATCACCTAAACCATTTGTATACGATAAATATGCAGGAAAGAAGCCTTGGTTTTTGATAAGAATCAAAGACTGCTGACTTTGCATCCCCTATTATCCTCTATGTGTAACTTAGGGTATAAAAGCCCCTGTTAAAATTAAACCTACGGGCCTTGTTCACCAATGCTTGGTCTCCCCATGTCATTCTTTCTTTTAACTTCCAGCTGAGTCTCCATCTGGAGCGCGGAACCCACCACGCTTACTAATTATGCCTGGGCTTCTAAGACCCACTCGAGAAGGTGTCTAGGGTGAGGCACCTTCCGCTATTCGAGAGGGCCCTTGCGGCCTACGTAAGTGGTGCAAACTTCTTGTCTTGAAGTTTGATTGGTCTCCCTCGTAAACCAAGCTACTCAGCTTCTTTTCTCCACTGAATTTTCCTACTGAGCTATCCTCATTCTATTGTTCTCTATATCTCTAATTAGCATATAAATAGTCGCCTAGGCGGTCTCTCCTTCGAATACCCTGGATCAGCTGGGGCTGGTCCCCAGCAGGTGGCGCCCGATACAGGATTTTCGAAGGTAAGCTCCCAGCAATTGGGGTTACCAGCCCTTTGCCCCCCGTTCTCGGAACAACTGGGTTATCAGCCCTCTTGTTCCCCCACGGAGCAGTTTGGGTGACCAGCCCTTCTGCTCCTCCTTTGGAACAGTTTGAGCCATCAGCCTACTGTTCCTCCCCCCGGAACAATCTGGGTCACCAGCCCTATTGTTCTTCCAGTGTTCGGGATGGCTAGGACCCCACTCAAGGGTGCCGCGGACCCCCCTGTAGGATAGACAGGGCGAGAGGAGTGGGAAGTGTTGAAAGTGTTAAAGAGTTAGACTTAGAGAGAGAAAACAGTTTCTGAAGTTAAAAGGCCAAAGAAAAGCCTGATCTTTTGATAGCTTAAAGCAAAATCTTTTACTATACTTAATTTTCTGACATGGGTAATACTGAATCAAATGAAAGACAGCTCTTTATAGGAGTAATTTTACAGTTATTAGGTAAAAGAGGAATCAAAGTTAAAAAATCTGCCATTCAATCATTTCTTTCATTTGTACAAGAGCACTGTACCTGGTTTCCAGACGAAGGCTCTGTTAACTTAGATGTCTGGGAAAAAGTAGGAAAACAGCTAAAAACTTACCATGCCGAACATGGCTCAGAAAAGGTGCCTAATGACGCCTTTTCCTTATGGAATATCATTAGAGATGTCTTAGACCCTGCCCCTGATTCAGAAAAAGTACATCTTAAAAGTGATAGTGAAGAAAATGCTGTAGCTAAACCTGCCCCTGAATCTAAAAGAGTAACTTTTAAAGAGGAAAATGAGGTCGAAACTGTAGTTAAACCTGAGGAAAATGAGAAAAACGAAGACCCGCCCGACTATCGGCAACTAAGAAAAATGTTAGCAGCCATGACTACTCAGGAACAACTTAAAGATAGGGATGAAAAACAAGATCAGCCTTCCCCAAAAGAAAAAGAGAATTTAGGCGAGATAACAGTTAAATATCACTCTGATGGAGATTGGCATCTCTTAAACAAAGATGCCCCAAAAGGCTTAAGAGAAACTTCCCCTGTCAGGCCATCAGCTCCAAAGAACTTAAGGGAAACGTCTCCCATCAGGCCATATGCCCCTAGGGATTCCCAAGAGACCGTCCCACTTAATCCATATGTAAGCTTTGGATACCAAACAGTTCAAAGAGCTCCTGAGTACAGAGCAGAGAATGTGGAACCTATGCCATTGCCACCACCTTCCATACCTCCTCCCATACCACCTCCCATACCACGCCGTACAGGTCCTATTAAACCCGCATTATTGCCGCCACCTCCCTATCGAAGTGGGAAAATTCCAAAATCGATCCCACGGAGACGGGCCTCTTCTGCCCCTGGCAAGAAATTCGATCCCCAGCTTCAGGCTTGTTTCCCTTTAATTTTTGACAATGATGAAAGTGAACAAAAGGCTATCGACTGGGAGCCTGTTTCTTTTCAATTGGTAAAAGAACTTAAAAATGCATGTATCTCATATGGGCCTAAAGCCCCGTATACGATGCAGCTAGTAGAAAATTTAGCAGGTCAATGCTTAACACCTCGAGAATGGAAATCAATTGCTAGGGCCTGCCTGTCCGGAGGACATTTTATACTTTGGAAATCTGAATATGATGATCTCGCTCGTATATATGCTTTTTCTAACCAAAATGGAGACTTTACACATATCACTGAACCTATACTACTTGGACAGACCAACTACCCCTCGTATGATGAACAGATGAAATTAGATAGGACTACTATACAACAGGTGGCTGATTGTGCCTTTACTGCCTGGCGCTCATTGCCCGATGGTAAAGCATCAGGTGCCGCTCTATCTGATATTAAACAAAAGTCAGAAGAGCCATTTGAAGACTTTGTCTCACGACTCTCAGAAGCTGTCCAGAGAATAATTTCTGATTCTGAGGCAGCTAAACTGTTAACAAAACACTTGGCCTTTGAAAATGCTAATTCTACCTGCCAGGCTATATTGCGCCCTGTTAGAAGAACTGGAACTCTAATTGATTATATGAAACAGTGTGCAGATGTAGGACCATCAGTGCTACAGGGTGTTGCGATAGCTGCAGCGATAAAAGGAAACTCTTATCAGCAGGCAGTCCAATCCTTTTTTACTAACAAAAACAAGCCATCACAAGGTGATCCCAATAACCAAGGCAGGAATGCATTCCCTAGAACTTGTTTTTCTTGTGGCCAGACGGGACACACTTTTCATGGGTGCCCTCAAAGACCACCCGGTTCTTATCTGCCTAATCCGGCCCAACCGGCTGTGGCTGCTCCGCAAAACCCTGCCCCACTGCCTATTAATCCTAGGTCTCTTTGCCCTCGCTGCCAGAGAGGATATCACTGGGCAAGGGACTGTAGGTCAAGATTTCATAGAAATGGAGCCTTTTTAGGCCCCGACCAGCAGTCGGGAAACGGGTTGAGGGGCCAGCCCCAGGCCCCGACAACGATTGGGGCAGCCTCACTGAACCCATTCATTCCCTTCGTCCCGTCGCAGAGCTCATCAGAGCAACCCCAGGCAGCGCAGGACTGGACCTCAGTTCCACCACCTCAACAATATTAACACCAGATAGCCCCACTATAAAAATCCCTACAGGAGTTAAAGGTCCATTACCGACAGGCCTGGTAGGAATTATACTAGGCAGAAGTTCCTTAGCTATACAAGGTCTTACAATTATTCCTGGAGTAATTGACTCAGATTATACAGGAGAAATTCAGATAATGATTTCACCCCCGACTAAAACTTTCCAAATACATCAGGGACAGAGAATAGCCCAACTTTTACTTTTGCCTTATCATAATGCAATTGGGCAAACAGCCACCCAAAATGAAAGACAGGACAAAGGATTTGGGTCTAGTGACATGGTTTTTTGGGTAACAGAAATTACTAAAAAGCGTCCTATGAAATCTATTCTTGTCAGTGGCAGGTCTATTGAAGGGCTATTAGACACAGGAGCAGATGTTTCCTGTATTTCTGGGAAAGACTGGCCCAATTCCTGGCCCACACATACTACTGCAAATAACTTAGTAGGCATCGGGAGAGCTCCTACAGTAGCTCAAAGTGCAAAAATTTTAGACTGGCAATTTGAGGATACCCGTGGAACATTCCAACCGTATATGATTCTTTCGCTGCCCTTCTCGTTGTGGGGGAGAGATGTGCCGTCTCAAATGGGCATGTTACTTTTTAGCCCTGATGATAAAGTAACTTTGCAAATGCTACAAATGGGCTATGACCCTTCAAAAGGGTTAGGTAAACAGCAGACAGGAATAACTGAGCCAATTTGCCCTGCTCCTCTAAAGTTCCGTGCTGGATTAGGGTATCCAAATTTTTGATGGAGGCCATTGTTTTTGCTGCCGACCCCATTACGTGGAAATCTCAGGACCCTGTGTGGGTAGAACAATGGCCTCTGACTAAAGAAAAACTACTGGCAGCCAAAGCGTTAATTTCTGAACAACTAGAATTGGGACATATTGAGCCCTCCAATAGCCCCTGGAATACTCCTATTTTTGTTATTAAGAAAAAATCTGGCAAGTGGCGACTTTTACAAGATTTAAGAGCTATTAATGCCACTATGGAAGATATGGGAGCCTTACAACCCAGGCTTCCTTCCTCAATAGCCATCCCAGAAGGATATAATATTATTGTAATTGATTTACAAGACTGTTTTTTCACCATCCCCTTAAATGCTGAAGATAAAAAGCGATTTGCCTTTAGTTTACCAGCAGAAAATTTTAAACAGCCTTATTTAAGGTTTCAATGGAAAGTGTTGCCCCAGGGAATGAAAAATAGCCCTACTTTATGTCAAAAATTTGTTAATGCAGCTATAGAAGATATTAGGGCTAAATATGAACAACTGTATATGATTCACTATATGGATGATATTTTAATAGCTCACCCTGATAGAGCTCATTTACAAACTGTTCTCCAGGATTTGACTCAGGCTTTAACATACAGAGGCTTAAAAATTGCCCCAGAGAAAATTCAAGTCAATCCGCCCATAACTTACTTAGGACGGGTTATCAATTCAGAAACTGTGACTCATGCCCCATTAAAATTGAGAAAAGATCACCTTGTTAGTTTAAATGATTATCAAAAACTTTTAGGCGACATTAATTGGATCAGGCCTTATTTAAAATTAACTACTGCTGAATTAAAACCTCTTTTTAACATTTTACGTGGGGATCCCGATCCAACTTCTAAGAGACAATTAACTGCTGAGGCTCAGGAGGCCTTAGAAAAAGTGGAAGCAGCTTTATCTGATAGCTATGTTAAAAGAGTTAATTTACAAACAAATTGGCAATTCCTCTGCCTAGCTACTCCAACAGCACCTACGGGAGTTTTATGGCAAAATGGCCCTCTAGAATGGGTCCATCTCCCCGCCCAGGCTAAAAAAGTAGTGGCCTCTTATCCAGGACTGATAGCTACACTCATATTGAAAGGGAGAAAACGTAGCATTGAATTGTTTGGTAAAGAACCAGCAGAAATTGTAATTCCATATAATAAAGAACAACTTGATGCTCTCCTAATGTTTGATGAGGATTGGCAGATTGCTATCGGAAATTATTTTGGCCAAATTCTGCATCATTTACCTTCACATGTTTTGCTAAATTTTATGTCTAAACACCCGGTTATTTTCCCTGTTAGGTGTAAATACTCTCCCATCTCAGATGCTCAAATGGTTTTTACTGACGGGTCAGCTAACGGCAGAGCTTCTATAGTTACAAAAGATCAGCGTAAAGTTTTATATACGCAGGAGACTTCGGCCCAGAGAGCTGAACTCACAGCTGTTATAGAGGCCTTTGTTATGTTTGCAGAGGAGGAATTTAACCTTTACTCTGATTCTCAGTATGTGGTCAGGCTGTTTCCACACATTGAGACTGCGATCCTGCCTGAGAACAAAACTGCAATATTTCACTTGTTAACTAAACTGCAGCAGCAAATTTGGAAACGAAGCCGAGCATATTTTATTGGCCACATTCGGGCTCATTCTGGATTGCCTGGACCTTTAAATGCCTTAAATGACCTGGCAGATTCACTAACTAAGGTCACAGTGGCTTCTGCTTTTGAAGAAGCCCGAGCTTCTCATTCACTCCACCATCAAAATGCTACTGCGCTAAGATATCAATTTCAGATTCCTCGAGACTCTGCTCGGGAGATTGTTCGTTCCTGTTCTCATTGTCCTACTACTATTAATAGTTTACCTATGGGAGTTAACCCTCGCGGTCTTAAACCTAATGCACTCTGGCAGATGGATGTAACTCACATCTCTTCATTTGCAAAACTGTCTTTTGTTCATGTAACAGTAGACACCTTTTCTCATGTTATTGCTGCAACTGCTCGCACAGGGGAAGCAGTTAAAGACGTAATACAACATCTCTTTACTTGTTTTTCATATATGGGTCTGCCAAAAGCCTTGAAAACTGATAATGCTCCTGCTTACACATCTAAGTCTTTTCAGGAATTTTGTCTAAAGTTTCAAATTAAACATAATACAGGCATCCCTTATAATCCACAAGGACAAGCCATTGTGGAAAGAGCACATCAAACGTTAAAAACCCAAATTCAAAAACTAAAAGAAGGGGAGTTTAAATATAGTTCTCCCCATCACCTCTTGCAACATGCTCTTTTTGTAATAAATATTTTAAATACTGATTCAGCTGGAATGACTGCAATGCTTCGCCATTGGTGCCCGGAGCAATTGAATGCAAAACCATTAGTTAAATGGAAGGACCTCCTTTCCGGACAGTGGAAAGGTCCTGACCCATTGTTAACCAGCGGTCGAGGATATGCTTGTATTTTTCCACAGGACGCAGATTCTCCAATTTGGGTTCCGGATAGATTGATTCGCCATGTCTCAGCCTCTCGGATACCGAGTTCCACAGCCGCCGCGACCCCGAAAGAGGAAAGGGCCTCCTCTGCCTTCGCTTCCCCGCCAGCACGGGAAACACCACTGACATCGGAGCAACTGACATCGGGGATCCCGGATGAGCAGGGGACGGATCCGCCCACCAAACAGATGTCTCAACTTCACATACAGGATATCGCTCCCCCCCGATCCTTTGCCTCACAAAAGGAGGTCAGGCCGCCTGACTCAGGCGACCCGGAATGCCTCCATACCTACTTGGGGACAAATAAAAACACTCTGCCATCAGGCACGGGGAATAACCTCTTTGCAGGGCTCTCCAACCTCCCCTGAGAAGATGTTTATTGCTATGCTTGCCTTATTATCATGCCAGGTAAGCGCCTCCTCCCCCACTCCTGAAAAGTATTGGGCTTACTTCCCAGACCCTCCAACCTTTCAAGTAGTTACCTGGAACAGTGACCCCCTACGGGTCCACACAAACCAGCCTCAGTTACTGGGAGGGTCATATACTTCCTATACCACAGACGAATATCCTATTAATTTCAATTTTACCTTCAGGGGATTAGCAGACGACCTTCCTGTTTGTTTCAACTTCCCCAGTGATATAGAAAGCTTTATTATTCCCTCTAAAGAAGGATGTGTCGGAGCCTCTAAAAAGGCAGTTCTGACTCATTCTCCAGCCTCAGGTATTGAACACAGAGGGCGTCTAGCGCTTTGGATTTTACAGGCTCGTATGCCCGGGGCCCTTGATCCCCACGAATTTATAATCCATAGACCCCCTCCTGGATATCCAAGTTGTTATAATACCGAGCCTTCAGATGCCATATGGAACACTATAGATGATCGTACAGGTTATCCGATTTGGAAATCTTGTACTTATCGTTTAAGAGCTGATTATAGAATACCGGGAGGGGGAAATTACATGATTCAAGATTGGAGTAACTCAGACCTAGATAGGAGCCCATTGCCCCTTGATGACTTTCCCAGCAGATTTTATAATTGGAAGAAAGATTTGGTTTCTTGGCCTTTAAGCATTACTAGATGGCATAATAATCGATTTGTTTCGCCTATATTGTCTTATACAACTAAGAACAGAACCTCTTGGCAGCCAGAAAATTTGGAGGGCCCTTGCTGCCACTGCTCCCATTTCCTTATTCCGTCCAAATAGCAATTCTACTTATTCTGTTTTAGCTTGTGTACCCTCGCCTTATGTTTTTCTCTTTACTAATGACTCCAAAAGATTAAATGTACACATGAATTATTCAGGTGGACCTAATATCGTAACTTGTGAACAATGTATGCTTTCATCTTGTTTGACCCCCCAATATAATGTTTGTTCTTTTGTTGTGTTGAAACGCCCACCCTATCTCATGATACCTGTGTCTGTGCATTCTTATTGGTATGATAATTACGGTTTGGCTGTATTACAACAACTGCAGGATTTAATGCGAACACGACGGTTGTGGGCTTACTTATCTTGGGAATAGCAGCTTTGATAAGTGCAATTACTTCTGTTACTGTGGCAGCAATATCATTGACTCAACAAGTACATACTGCTCAATATGTTGATTCTATGTCCAAAAATGTTTCTTTAGCATTGGCAACACAGGAAGCTATAGACAGAAAATTAGAAATGAGGGTAGATGCCCTAGAAGAAGCAGTAATACATATTGGGACTGAATTGCAGGCTTTGAA
The DNA here is from genome assembly GCF_003369695.1 of Bos indicus x Bos taurus. Classification (NCBI taxonomy): domain Eukaryota; kingdom Metazoa; phylum Chordata; class Mammalia; order Artiodactyla; family Bovidae; genus Bos; species Bos indicus x Bos taurus. The sequence goes on from NW_020868283.1 coordinate 27,503, forward strand.
GGTGAAAATGGCATTGTCCTGTCATGCTGACTACCGGTGGATATGTGTAACACCCCTGAAAGTAAATGAGACAGATTTTGAATGGGAAAAGATTAAAAACCATATTTCAGGTATGACATTAGCTTAGACATTAGCTCTGACATTAGCTCTGACATTAGCTTAGACTAGGGAAACTTCACAATCAAATAGCAACCCTGGAACACTCCCGATTAGATTTTACTGCCGCTGGAACAGCAAATGATTTCTTCCATACTTCTCTAACTACATTTCAGGAAAAAAATGTTCTGTCTACCTTCCTCGGCTATGCTACGTTGGCTGTTTTAATTTTACTTCTAATAATCGTTCTTCCTTGTATTGTCAGGATTCTTTGGCAGAGCATTCAGAGGCTCGCGACTGAGCTACATCTGGCTGTTTTAAGAAATAAAAAAGGGGGAGATGCCGGGAGCCGGTGAGGCATTCCACTCGTGACAAAGGTCATGAGGAAGGAGGCTCGGCATACGCAAAGGCGGAATCGAGCCTCAGGAGTCCCCCCGGAAATTCTTGAGCATTTCCCCCAAAAAAACCAGAGTCTGCCTACTTTATTGCTTTGTGCTCTCACCTCTGACTTTACTGGGGGCTGTCCCCTACCACCATCTCTCTCTCTCTCTCTCTGTCAGAGTTAACTTACAGCTCCAATTAATAAAGTTCCTGGGCAATTAGGAGTGTTTAAATCCAAACCCCTCAGATGGCTCTCTAACTTGCCTGAAAAGTTTACCGGGACTCCTGCAGCTGTGCATACGATTGTTTACAGTCTCCTAGCCTCCAGAGGCACGGGAAGCTTAAGATATTCAAATAGCTTAGAGCCTCTCAGAGAGTTAAAAACTGTCAGAATAAACTAGTAAAGGATTTCATTGATGAGTCAATGCTTGTTGCCAAGATTTCACATCCGCCTGAATTGTATCCTTGAATGTGTATTAATTAATAGTTGGTATATAGTAAACAATAAGTAGTGGCTTTGGTGTTAGTAACTTTAGACCCTTAAGGTAATAAATTCTTTCTTTGTTGTAAACCCATTACACATCCGCCCTATAGGAATGCAATTTTAGCTTTGGAAGATGGTGCCAAACCTTAAAATAATTACTCTTAGAGAAAATGAGTCTTTGTTGATAAGTCCTTGTCAAGAGTCATAAAATATTAGTAGGCCTTCTGGCCAGAAGATGATGTAAATCACGTAAACCATTTGTATACGATAAATTTGCAGGAAAGAAAACCTTGGTTTTTGATAAGAATCAAAGACTGCTGACTTTGCATCCCCTATTATCCTCTATGTGTAACTTAGGGTATAAAAGCCCCTGTTAAAAATAAGCTACGGGCCTTGTTCACCAATGCTTGGTCTCCCCATGTCATTTTTTCTTTTAACTTCCAGCTGAGTCTCCATCTGGAGCGTGGAACCCACCACGCTTACTAATTATGCCTGGGCTTCTAAGACCCACTCGAGAAGGTGCCTAGGGTGAGGCACCTTCCGCTATTCGAGAGGGTGCCTGTGCCTACGTAAGTGGTGCAAACTTCTTGTCTTGAAGTTTGATTGGTCTCCCTCGTAAACCAAGCTACTCAGCTTCTTTTCTCCAATGAATTTTCCTACTGAGCTATCCTCATTCTATTGTTCTCTATATCTCTAATTAGCATATAAATAGTCGCCTAGGCCGGTCTCCTCCTTCGATTACCCTGGATCAGCGGGGGCTGGTCCCCAGCACCTGGTCACCTGCTTGATTATTGCCAGTTGAGCAGCATGATTCGTCACTGCTGAGCTCCTGCTTATTGCCTGCTGATTTCGTGGTTCGTGTCTGCTCAGCTCTTGAGTATTGCCTCCTGAGGTCCCTGTTCGGGCGCACCCTGCCGGGGACCAGCCCCAGCTGATCCAGGGTTATTCGAAGGAGAGATGGCCTAGGCGACTATTTATATGCTAATCAGAGATGTCAAGAATAATAGTATGAGGATAGCTCAGTAGGAAAATTCGGTGGAGAAAAGAAGACTGAGTAGCTTGGTTTACGCGGGAAGACCAATCAAACTTCAAGACAAGAAGTTTGCACCACTTACGTAGGCCGCAGGTGCCCTCTCGAATGGTGGAGGGTGCCTCACCCTAGACATCTTCTCGAGTGGGTCTTAGCAGCCCAGGCATAATTAGTAAGCGTGGTGGTTTCCGAGCTCCAGATGGAGACTCAGCTGGAAGTTAAAGGGAAGAATTGACAAGGAACTTTGTGAATTGGAGCTGTAAGATAACTCTTTGACAGAGAGAGCGAGATGGTGGTGGGGGACAGCCCCAGTGAAATCAGAGGTGAGAGCACAAAAGCAATACAGTAGGCAGACTCTGGTTTTTTTGGGGGGGAGATGCTCGAAATATCCGGGGTGGACTCCTGAGGCCTCGATCCCGCATTTGCGTACGCCGAGCTCCTTCCTCATGACCTTTGTCCAGAGTTGAATTCCTCGCCGGCTCCCGGCACATGAAATCAGTGCATGCTCAGTCACGATATCAGTGCATTGACCAGCCACGTGATCACTGACGGCACAGTCACGTGATCAGCGCCTCTCAGTCACATGATCACCGTATGATAAACACGTGATCCGAGAACGACCAGCCACGTGATCACTGCATGCGCAGTCAGGTGGTCAGTTCCTGATCAGCCACGTGATCAGTGCGTGCACAGTCCCATGATCAGCGCCTGTCAGTCACTGATCACTGCCTGATAAACAACGTGATCAGTGCCCGGATCAGCCCACGTCATTCAGTGCATGGGCAGTTACGTGATCAGTGCATGATTAGCCACGTGATCAGTGCCTGCACAGTCCCCATGATCAGGGCCTGTGAGTAACTGACGATTGCCTGAGAAACAGGTGATCAGTGCATGATGAGCCATGTGATCAGTGCCTGATCGGCCACGTCAGCAGTGCATGCGCAGTCACGTGATCAGTGCATGATAGGCCACGTGATCAGTGCATGCTCAGTCCACGTGATCTGTACTTGATCAGCCACGTGATCAGTGGTCTGCAGAGTCACGTGATCAGGGCTTGCTGAGCTGCGTGACGCCTGCCGACTCATCTGCATGACAATTGCCAGCTGAGCTGCGTGATCCTGTCGGCTCATCTGCTTGACAATTGCCAGCTGAGCTGCGTGATTCCTGCCTGGTCACCTGCTTGATTATTGCCAGTTGAGCAGCATGATTCGTCACTGCTGAGCTCCATGCTTATTGCCTGCTGATTGCGTGGTTCGTGTCTGCTCAGCTCTTTGAATATTGCCTCCTGAGGTCCCTGTTCGGGACCCCACCTGCCGGGGACCTGCCCCAGCTGATCCAGGGTATTCGAAGGAGAGATGGCCTAGGCGACTATTTATATGCTAATAAGAGATGTCAAGAATAATATTATGAGGAGAGCTCAGTAGAAAAATTCGGTGGAGAAAGAGACTGAGGAGCTTGGTTTACGCGGGAGACCAAATCAAACTTCAGGACAAGAAGTTTGCAGCACTTACGTAGCCGCAGGCGCCCTCTCGAATAGCGGAAGGTGCCTCACCCTAGACACTTCTCGAGTGGGTCTAGCAGCCCAGGCATAATTAGTAAGCGTGGGTGTTCCGCGGCTCCCGATGCACACTCAGCAGGAAGTTAAAGGAAGAATGTCAAGGAACTTATGAATTGGAGCTGTTAAGTTAACATTTTGACAGAGAGAGCGAGATGGTGGTGGGGGACAGCCCCAGTGAAATCAGAGGTGAGGGCACAAAGCAATACAGTAGGCAGACTCTGGTTTTTTTTTGGGGGGGATGCTTCGAGAATATCCGGGTGGACACCTGAGGTCTCGATCCCGCATTTGCGTATGCCGAGCCTCCTTCCTCATGACCTTTGTCCAGAGTGAAATGCCTCCCGGCTCCCGGCACAATGATCAGTGCATGCTCAGTCACGATATCAGTGCATGATCAGCCACGTGATCACTGACGGCACAGTCCCGTGATCAGCAACCTCTCAGTCACGTGATCAACATATGGTAAACACGTGAGTAGTGAAGGACCAGCCACGTGATCACTGCATGCTCAGTCAGGTGGTCAGTTCCTGATCAGGCCACATGATCAGTGCGTGCACAGTCCCATGATCAGTGCATGATAGCCACGTGATCAGTGCCTGCACAGTCCCATGATCAGCGAATGTCAGTCACTGATCATTGCCTGACAAACACGTGATCAGTGCATGATGAGCCATGTGATCAGTGCCTGATCAGCCACGTGATCAGTGCATGCTCAGTCACGTGATCTATACTTCGTCAGCTACGTGATCAGTGCCTGCAGAGTCACGTGATCAGGGCCTGCTGAGCTGCGTGATTCCTGCCGGCTCATCTGCATGACAATTGCCAGCTGAGCTGCGTGATTCCTGTGGGCTCATCTGCTTGACAATTGCCAGCTGAGCTGCGTGATTCCCTGCCTGGTCACCTGCTTGATTATTGCCAGTTTGAGCAGCATGATTCGTCACTGCTGAGCTCCATGCTTATTGCCTGCTGATTGCGTGGTTTGTGTCTGCTCAGCTCTTTTGAGTATTGCCTCCTGAGGTCCCTGTTTCGGGCGCCACCTGCCGGGGACAGCCCCAGCTGATCCAGGGTATACGAAGGACAGATGGCCTAGGCGACTATTTATATGCTATTGAGAGATATCAAGAATAATAGAATGAGGAGAGCTCAGTAGGAAAATTCGGTGGAGAAAAGAGACTGAGTAGCTTGGTTTACGCGGGAGAAAAATCATCTCAAGACAGAAGTCTGCAACACTTACGTAGGCCGCAGGCGCCCTCTCGGATGGCGGAAGGTGCCTCACCCTAGACACCTTCTCGAGTGGGTCTTAGCAGCCCAGGCATAATTAGTAAGCGTGGTGGGTTCCGTGCTCCAGATGGAGACTCAGCTGGAAGTTAAAGGGAAGAAATGACAAGGAATTTTTATGAATTGGAGCTGTAAGTTTAACACTTTGACAGACAGAGCGAGATGGTGGTGGGGACAAGCCCCAGTGAAATCAGAGGTGAAAGCACAAAGCAATACAGTAGGCAGACTCTGTCTTTTTGGGGGGGGCATGCTCGAGAATATCCGGGTGGACTCCTGGAGGCTCGATCCCGAATTTGCATATGCCCGAGGCTCCTTCCTCATGACCTTTGTCCAGAGTGGAATGCCTCCCCGGCTCCCGGCAACATGATCAGTGCATGCTCAGTCACGATATCAGTGCATGATCAGCCCCGTGATCACTGACGGCACAGTCCCGGGATCAGCGCCTCTCAGGTCACGTGATCACCGTATGATAAACACAGATAGGTGAAGGACCAAGCCACGTGATCACTGCATGGGCAGTCAAGTTGGTCAGTTCCTGATAGCCACGTGATCAGTGCGTGCACAGTCCCATGATCAGCGCCTGGTCAGTCACTGATCACTGCCTGATGAACACGAGATCAGTGCATGATGAGCCATGTGATCAGTGCCTGATCAGCCTCGTCACCAGTGCATGCACAGTCACGTGATCAATGCATGATAGCCACGTGATCAGTGCCTGCACAGTCCCATGATCAGCGACTGTCAGTCACTGATCATTGACTGAGAAACACGTGATCAATGCATGATGAGCCATGTGATCAGTTCCTGATCAGCCACGTGATCTGTACTTGATCGGCCACGTGATCAGTGCGTGCACAGTCCCATGATCAGCGCCTGTCAGTCACTGATCATTGCCTGAGAAACTCGCGATCAGTGCATGATGAGCCATGTGATCAGTGCCTAATCAGCCACGTCATCAGTGCATTGCGCAGTCACGCGATCAGTGCATGATAGCCACGTGATCATTGCATGCTCAGTCACGTGATCTGTACTTGATCAGCCACGTGATCAGTGTCTGCAGAGTCACGTGATCAGGGCTTGCTGAGCTGCGTGATTCCCGCCGACTCATCTGCATGACAATTGCCAGCTGAGCTGCGGGATTCCTGTGGGCTCATCTGCTTGACAATTGCCAGCTGAGCTGCGGGATTCCTGCCTGGTCACCTGCTTGATTATTGCCAGTTGAGCAGCATGATTCGTCACTGCTGAGCTCCATGCTTATTGCCTGCTGATTTCGTGGTTCGTGTCTGCTCAGCTCTTTGAGTATTGCCTCCTGAGGTCCCAGTTCGGGTGCCACCTGCCGGGGACCAGCCCCAGCTGATCCAGGGTATTCGAAGGAGAGATGGCCTAGGCGACTATTTATATGCTATTGAGAGATGTCAAGAATAATAGACTGAGGAGAGCTCAGTAGGAAAATTCGGTGGAGAAAAGAGACTGAGTAGCTTGGTTTACGTTGGAGACCAATCAAACTTCAAGACAAGAAGTTTGCACCACTTACGTAGGCCGCAGGCGCCCTCTCGAATAACGGAAGGTGCCTCACCCTAGACACCTTCTCGAGTGAGTCTTAGCAGTCCAGGCATAATTAGTAAGCGTGGTGGGTTCCTCGCTCCAGATGGACACTCAGCTGGAAGTTAAAAGGGAAGACTGACAAGGAACTTTATGAAATGGAGCTGTAAGATAACTCTTTGACAGAGAGAGCGAGATGGTGGGGGGGGACAGCCCCCAGTGAAATCAGAGGTGAGGGCACAAAGCAATACAATAGGCAGATTCTGGTTTTTTGGGGTGGGGGCATGCTCGAGAATATCCGGGTGGACTCCTGAGGCTCGATCCCGAATTTGCGTATGCCGAGCCTCCTTCCTCATGACCTTTGTCCAGAGTGGAATGCCTCCCCGGCTCCCGGCACATGATCAGTGCATGCTCAGTCACGATATCAGTGCATGATCAGCCACGTGATCACTGACGGCACAGTCACGTGATCACCGCCTCTCAGTCACATGATCACCGCATGACTAAACGTGATCAGTGAAGGACCAGACACGTGATCACGCATGCTCAGTCAGGTGGTCAGTTCTGATCAGCACGTGTCAGTGCGTGCACAGTCCCATGATCAGCGCCTGTCAGTCACTGATCATTTGTCCTTGATGAAAACGTGATCAGTGCCCGATCAGCCACGTCATCAGTGCATGCGCAGTCACGTGATCAGTGCATGATAGGCCACGTTGATCAGTGCCTGCACAAGTCCCCTGATCAGCGCCTGTCAGTCACTGATCACTGCCTGAGAAACACGTGATCAGTGCATGATGGAGCATGTGATCAGTGCCTGATCAGCCACGTCATCAGTGCATGCGCAGTCACTTGATCCAGTGCATGATAGCCACGTGATCAGTACATGCTCAGTCATCGTGATCTGGACTTGATCAGCCACGTGATCAGTGCCTGCAGAGTCACGTGATCAGGTCTGCTGAGCTGCGTGATCCTGCCGGCTCATCTGCATGACAATTGCCAGCTGAGCTGCGTGATTCCGTGGCCTAATCTGCTTGACAATTGGCCAGCTGAGCTGCGTGATTCTCGCCTGGTCACCCTGCTTGATTATTGCCAGTTGAGCAGCATGATTCGTCACTGCTGAGCTCCATGCTTATTGCCTGCTGATTGTGTGGTTCGTGTCTACTCAGCTCTTTGAGTATTGCCTCCTGAGGTCCCTGTTCGGGCGCCACCTGCCGGGGACCAGCCCCAGCTGATCCAGGGTATTCGAAGGAAGAGATGGCCTAGGCGACTATTTATGCTAATCAGAGATTTCAAGAATAATAGTAGGAGGAGAGCTCAGTAGGAAAAATTCGGTGGAGAAAAGAGACTGAGTAGCTTGGTTTACGCGGGAGGACCAATCAAACTTCAAAGACAAGAAGTTTTGCACCACTTACGTAGGCCGCAGGCGCCCTCTCGAATATCGGAAGGTGCCTCATCCTAGACACCTTCTCGAGTGGGTCTTAGCAGCCCAGGCATAATTAGTAAGCGTGGTGGGTTAGGCGCTCCACATGGAGACTCAGCTGGAAGTTTAAAGGGAAAGACTGACAAGGAACTTTATAAATTGGAGCTGTAAGTTAACTCTTTGACAGAGAGAGCGAGATGGTGGTGGGGGACAGCCCCAGTGAAATCCGAGGTGAGGGCGCAAAGCAATACAGTAGGCAGACTATGGTTTTTTTGGTGGGGACATGCTCGAGAATATCCGGGTGGGACTCCTGAGGCTCGATCCCGCATTTGCGTATGCCGAGCCTCCTTCCTCATGACCTTTGTCCAGAGTGGAATGCCTCCCGGGCTTCCGCACATGATCAGTGCATGCTCAGTCACGTGATCTGTACTTGATCAGCCACGTGATCAGTGCCTGCAGAGTCACGTGATCAGGGCCTGCTGAGCTGCGTGATTCCTGCCGGCTCATCTGCATGACAATTGCCAGCTGAGCTGCGTGATTCCTGTGGGCTCATCTGCTTGACAATTGCCAGCTGAGCTTGCGTGATTCCTGCCTGGTCACCTGCTTGATTATTGCCAGTTGAGCAGCATGATTCGTCACTGCTGAGCTCCATGCTTATTGCCTGCTGATTGCGTGGTTCGTGTCTGCTCAGCTCTTTGAGTATTGCCTCCTGAGGTCCCTGTTCGGGACGCCACCTGCCGGGGGTCCAGCCCCAGCTGATCCACGGTATTCGAAGGAGAGATGGCCTAGGCCGACTATTTATATGCTACATCAGAGATGTCAAGAATAATAGTAATGAGGAGAGCTCAGTAGGAAAATTCGGTGGAGAAAAGAGACTGAGTAGCTGGTTTACGCGGGAGACCAATCAAACTTCAGGACAAGAGTTTGCAGCACTTACGTAGGCCGCAGGCGCCCTCTCGAATAGCGGAAGGTGCCTCACCCTAGACACCTTTCGAGTGGGTCTTAGCAGCCCAGCATAATTAGTAAGCGTGGTGGGTTCCTCGCTCCCGATGCACACTCAGCAGGAAGTTAAAGGGGAAGATGTCAAGGAACTTTATGAATTGGAGCTGTAAGTTAACATTTTGACAGAGAGAGCGAGATGGTGGTGGGGGGGACAGCCCCCAGTGAAATCAGGTGAGGTGAGGGCACAAAGCAATACAGTAGGCAGACTCTGGTTTTTTTTTGGGGGGGGATGCTCGAGAATATCCGGGTGGACACCTGAGGCTCGATCCGCATTTGCGTATGCCGAGCCTCCTTCCTCATGACCTTTGTCCAGAGTGAAATGCCTCCCCGGCTCCCGGCACATGATCAGTGCATGCTCAGTCACGATATCAGTGCATGATCAGCCACGTGATCACTGACGGCACAGTCACGTGATCAGCGCCTCTCAGTCACGTGATCATCATATGGTAAACACGTGAGTAGTGAAGGACCAGCCACGTGATCACTGCATGCTCAGTCAGGTGGTCAGTTCCTGATCAGCCACATGATCAGTGCGTGCACAGTCCCATGATCAGCGCCAGTCAGTCACTGATCACTGCCTGATGAACAGGTGATCAGTGCCCGATCAGCCACGTCATCAGTGCATGAGCAGTCACGTGATCAGTGCATGATAGCCACGTGATCAGTGCCTGCGCAGTCCCATGATCAGCGCCTGTCAGTCACTGATCATTGCCTAGAAACATGTGACCAGTGCATGCGCAGTCACGCGATCAGTGCATGATAGCCACGTGATCAGTGCATGCTCAGTCACCTGATCTGTACTTGATCAGCCACGTGATCAGTGCCTGCAGAGTCACGTGATCAGGGCCTGCTGAGCTGCGTGATTCCTGCCGGCTCATCTGCATGACAATTGCCAGCTGAGCTGCGTGATTCCTGTGGGCTCATCTGCTTGACAATTGCCAGCTGAGCTGCGTGATTCCTGCCTGGTCACCTGCTTGATTATGCCAGTTGAGCAGCATGATTCGTCACTGCTGAGCTCCATGCTTATTGCCTGCTGATTGCGTGGTTCGTGTCTGCTCAGCTCTTTGAGTATTGCCTCCTAAGGTCCCTGCTCGGGCGCCACCTGCCGGGGACCAGCCCCAGCTGATCCAGGGTATTCGAAGGAGAGATGGCCTAGGCGACTATTTATATGCTAATCAGAGATGTCAAGAATAATAGTATGAGGAGAGCTCAGTAGGAAAATTCGGTGGAAAAAAGAGACTGAGTAGCTTGGTTACGCGGGAGACCAATCAAACTTCAGGACAAGAAGTTTGCACCACTTACGTAGGCCGCAGGCGCCTCTCGAATAGCGGAAGGTGACTCATCCTAGACACCTTCTCGAGTGGGTCTTAGCACCCCAGGCATATGAGTAAGCGTGGTGGGTTCCTCGCTCCAGATGGAGACTCAGCTGGAAGTTAACGGGAAGACTGACAAGGAACTTTATGAATTGGAGCTGTAAGTTAACTCTTTGACAGAGAGAGCGAGATGGTGGTGGGGGACAACCCCCAGTGAAATCAGAGGTGAGGGCAAAAAGCATACAGTAGGCAGACTCTGGTTTTTTTTGGGGGGATGCTCGGGGGGGGGATGCTCGAATATCCGGGTGGACTCCTGAGGCTCGATCCCGCATTTGCCTATGCCGAGCCTCCTTCCTCATGACCTTTGTCCAGAGTGGAATGCCTCCCCGGCTCCCGGCACATGATCAGTGCATGCTCAGTCACGATATCAGTGCATGATCAGCCACGTGATCACTGACGGCACAGTCACGTGATCACCGCCTCTAAGTCACGTCATCACCGTATGATAAACACGTGATCAGTGAAGGACCAGCCACGTGATCACTGCATGCTAAGTCAGGTGGTCAGTTCCTGATCAGCCACGTGATCAGTGCGTGCACATCCCATGATCAGCGCCTGTCAGTCACTGATCACTGCCTGATGAACACGTGATTAGTGCCTGATCAGCCACGTCATCAGTGCATGCGCAGTCACGTGATCAGTGCATGATAGCCACGTGATCAGTGCCTGCACAGTCCCATGATCAGCGCCTGTCAGTCATGATCATTGCCTGAGAAACACGTGATCAGTGTATGTGAGCCATGTGATCCGTGCCTGATCAGCCACGTCATCAGTGCATGCACAGTCCACGTGATCTGGACTTGATCAGCCACGTGGATCAGTGCCTGCAGAGTCACGTGATCAGGGCCTGTGAGCTGAGTGATTCCTGCCGGCTCATCTGCGTCAATTGCCAGCTGAGCTGCTTGTTCCTGTGGGCTCATCTGCTTGACAATTGCCAGCTGAGCTGCGTGATTCCTGCCTGGTCACCTGCTTGATTATTGCCAGTTGAGCAGCATGATTCATCACTGCTGAGCTCCATGCTTATTGCCTGCTGATTGCGTGGTTCGTGTCTGCTCAACTCTATGAGTATTGCCTCCTGAGGTCCTGTTCGGGCGCCACCTGCCGGGGACCAGCCCCAGCTGATCCAGGGTTTTCGAAGGAGAGATGGCCTAGGCGCTATTATATGCTATTGAGAGATGTCAAGAATAATAGAATGAGGAGAGCTCAGT
>NW_020868284.1:0-70731 GCF_003369695.1 Bos indicus x Bos taurus
GGCCCAGCTGGCGATTATCAGGCAGATGGGCAGGCATGTATCCTGCGGCCCAGCTGGCGATTATCAGGCAGATGGGCAGGCATGAATCCTGCGGCCCCAGCTGGCGATTATCAGGCAGATGGGCAGGCCATGAATCCTGCGGCCCAGCTGGCGATTATCAGGCAGATGGGCAGGCATGAATCCTGCGGCCCAGCTGGCGATTATCAGGCGAGATGAGGCAGGCATAAATCTGCGGCCCAGCTGGCGATTATCAAGCAGCTGAGCAGGCATGAATCCTGCGGCCCAGCTGGCGATTATCAGGCAGATGGGCCGGCATGAATCCTGCGGCCCAGCTGGCGATTATCAGGCAGAGGAGCAGGCATGAATCCTGCGGCCCAGCTGGCGATTATCAGGCAGATGAACAGGCATGAATCCTGCGGCCCAGCTGGCGATTATCAGGCAGATGGGCAGGCATGAATCCTGCGGCCCAGCTGGCGATTACAGGCAGATGAGCAGGCATGAATCCTGCGGCCCAGCTGGCGAATATCAAGCACGTGAGCAGGCGCTGATACCGTACCTCAGCAGGCAATGATCACGTCGCTGTCTTGCAGTGATCAGGTGACTGAGAGGCGCTGATCATGTGACTGCTCATGTGCTGACAGTAGCTCTCCTGCATCATTATGTTCCTCACAGGCAAGAATTCAAGCAGATGAGCAGGCATGAATCCTGCGGCCCAGCTGGCGATTATCAGGCAGATGAGCAGGCATGAATCCTGCGGCCCAGCTGGGCGATTATCAGGCAGATGAGCAGGCATGAATCCTGCGGCCCAGCTGCCGATAATCAAGCAGGTGAGCAGGCGCTGATTCCCGTACCTCAGCAGGCACTATCATGTGGCTGTCATGCAGTGATCAGTGAATGAGAGGCGCTGATCATGTGACTGATCATGTGCTGATCAGGTAGCTCTCCTGCACGGATCTTGTGCCTCAGCAGGCAAGAATCAAGCAGCTGAGCAGGCATGCATCCTGCGGCCCAGCTGGCGATAATCAAGCAGGTGAGCAGGCGCTGATCCCGTACCTCAGCAGGCAGTGAACACGTGGCTGTCATGCAGTGATCAGGTGACTGAGAGGCGCTGACCATTGTGACTGATCATATGCTGATCAGGTAGCTCTCCTGCACGGATCTTGAGCCTCAGCAGGCAAGAATCAAGGAGCTGAGCAGGCATGAATCATGGGGCCCAGCTGGCATTATCAAGCAGGTGAGCAGGCATGAATCCTGCGGCCCGGCTGGCGATATCAGGCAGATGAGCAGGCATGAATCCTGTGGCCTAGCTGGCGATTATCAAGCAGGTGAGCAGGCGCTGCTCCCGTACCACAGCAGACACACATCACGTGGCTGTCATGCAGTGATCAGGTAACTGAGAGGCGCTGATCATGTGACTGAACATGTGCTGATCAGGTAGCTCTCCTGCACGGATCTTGTGCTCAGAAGACAAGAATCAAGCAGCTGAGCAGGCATGCATCCTGCGGCCCAGCTGGCGATAATCAGCAGGTGACCAGGCGCTGATCCCGTACCTCAGCAGGCACTGATCACGTGGCTGCATGCAGTGATCAGGTGACTGAGAGCTCTGATCATGTGACTGCTCATGTGCTGATCAGGTACCTCTGCTGCACGGATCTTGTGCCTCAGCAGGCAAGAATCAAGCAGCTGAGCAGGCAAGAATCATGTGGGCCCAGCTGGCGATTTATCAAGCAGCTGAGCAGGCATGCATCCTGCGGGCCCAGCTGGCGATTATCAAGCACATAAGCAGGCATGATTCCTGCGGCAAAGCTGGCGATTATCAGGCAGATGAGCAGGCATGAATCCTGCCGGCCCGGCTGGCGATTATCAGGCAGATGAGCAGGCATGAATCCTGCGGCCCAGCTGGCGATTATCAAGCAGGTGAGCAGGCATGAATCCTGCGGCCCGGCTGGCGATTATCAGGCAGATGGAGCAGGCATGAATCCTGTGGCCTAGCTGGCGATTATCCAAGCAGGTGAGCAGGCGCTGATCCCGTACCACAGCAGACACTCATCACGTGGCTGTCATGCAGTGATCAGGTAACTGAGAGGCGCTGATCATGTGACTGAACATGTGCTGATCAGGTAGCTCTCCTGCACGGATCTTGTGCCTCAGAAGACAGAATCAGCAGCTGAGCAGGCATGCATCCTGCGGCCCACCTGGCGATAATCAAGCATGTGACCAGGCGCTGATCCCGTACCTCAGCAGGCACTGATCACGTGGCTGTCATGCAGTGATCAGGTGACTGAGAGGCGCTGATCATGTGACTGAACATGTGCTGATTCAGGTAGCTCTCCTGCACGGATCTTGTGCCTCAGAAGACAAGAATCAAGCAGCTGAGCAGGCATGCATCCTGCGGCCCAGCTGGCGATAATCAAGCAGGGGTGACCAGGCGCTGATCCCGTACATCAGGCAGGCACTGATCACATGGCTGTCATTGCAGTGATCAGGTGACTGAGAGGCGCTGATCATGTGACTGCTCATGTGGCTGATCAGGTACCTCTGCGCACAGATCTTGTGCCTCAGCAGGCAAGAATCAAGCAGCCTGAGCAGGCATGAATCATGGGGCCAAGCTGGCGATTATCAAGCAGGTGAGCAGGCATGAATCCTGCGGCCCAGCTGGCGATTATCAGGCAGATGGGCAGGCATGAATCCTGCGGCCCAGCTGGCGATTATCAAGCAGATGGCAGGCATGAATCTTGCGGCCCAGCTGGCGATTATCAGGCAGATGGGCAGGCATGAATCCTGCGGCCCAGCTGGCGACTATCAGGCAGATGAGCCTGCATGAATCCTGCGGCCCAGCTGGCGATTATCAGCCAGATGAGCAGGCATGAATCCTGCAGCCCAGTGCGATTATCAGGCAGATGAGCAGGCATGAATCCTGCGGCCCAGCTGACGATTATCAAGCAGGTGAGCAGGCGCTGATCCCGTACCACAGCAGGCACTGATCACGTGGCTGTCATGCAGTGATCAGGTAACTGAGAGGCGCTGATCATGTGACTGATCATGTGCTGATCAAGTAGCTCTCCTGCACGGATCTTGTGCCTCAGCAGGCAAGAATCAGCAGCTGAGCAGGGCATGCATTCTTTGGCCCAGCTGGCGATAATCAAGCAGGTGAGCAGCGCGTGATCCCGTACCTCAGCAGGCACTGATCACGTGCCTGTCCATGCAGTGATCAGGTGACTGAGACGCACTGACCATGTTGACTGATCATGTGCTGATCAGGTAGCTCTCCTGCACGGGTCTTGTGCCTCAGAAGGCAAGAATCATCAGCTGAGCAGGCATGCATCCTGCGGACCAGCTGGCGATTATCAAGCAGATGAGCAGGCATGAATCCTGCGGCCCAGCTGGCGATTATCAGGCAGATGAGCAGGCATGAATTCCTGCGGCCCAGCTGGCCGATTATCAGGCAGATGAGCAGGCATGAATCCTGCGGCCCAGCTGGCGATTATCAAGCAAGTGAGCAGGCGCTGATACCATACCTCAGCAGGCAATGATCACGTGGCTGTCTTGCAGTGATCAGGTGACCAAGAGGCGCTGATCATGTGACTGCTCATGTGCTGATCAGGTAGCTCTCCTGCATGGATTATGTTCCTCAGCAGGCAAGAATCAAGCAGCTGAGCAGGCATAATCCTGCGGCCCAGCTGGTGATGATCAGGCAGATGAGTAGGCATGAATCCTGCGGCCCAGCTGGCGATTATCAGGCAGATGAGCAGCATGAATCCTGGGGCCCAGCTGGCGATTATCAGGCAGATGAGCAGGCATGAATCCTGCGGCCCAGCTGCCGATAATCAAGCAGGTGAGCAGGCGCTGATTCCGTACCTAAGCAGGCACTGATCATGTGGCTGTCATGCAGTGATCAGGTGAATGAGAGGCGCTGATCATGTGACTGATCATGTGCTGATCAGGTAGCTCTCCTGCACGGATCTTGTGCCTCAGCAGGCAAGAATCAAGCAGCTGAGCAGGCATGCATCCTGCGGCCCAGCTGGCGATAATCAAGCAGGTGAGCAGGCGCTGATCCCGTACCTCAGCAGGCAGTGAACACGTGGCTGTCATGCAGTGATCAGGTGACTGAGAGGCGCTGACCATGTGACTGATCATGTGCTGATCAGGTAGCTCTCCGGCACGGATCTTGTGCCTCAGCAGGCAAGAATCAAGCAGCTGAGCAGGCATGAATCATGGGGCCCAGCTGGCGATTATCAAGCACATAAGCAGGCATGATTCCTGCGGCAAAGCTGGCGATTATCAGGCAGATGAGCAGCATGAATCCTGCGGCCCGCTGCCGATAATCAAGCAGGTGAGCAGGTGCTGATTCCGTACCTAAGCAGGCACTGATCATGTGGCTGTCATGCAGTGATCAGGTGAATGAGAGGCGCTGATCATGTGACTGATCATGTGCTGATCAGGTAGCTCTCCTGCACGGATCTTGTGCCTCAGCAGGCAAGAATCAAGCAGCTGAGCAGGCATGCATCCTGCGGCCCAGCTGGCGATAATCAAGCAGGTGACCAGGCGCTGATCCCGTACCTCAGCAGGCACTGATCACGTGGCTGTCATGCAGTGATCAGGTGACTGAGAGGCGCTGACCATGTGACTGATCATGTGCTGATCAGGTAGCTCTCCTGCACGGATCTTGTGCCTCAGCAGGCAAGAATCAAGCAGCTGAGCAGGCATGAATCATGGGGCCCAGCTGGCGATTATCAAGCACATAAGCAGGCATGATTCCTGCGGCAAAGCTGGCGATTATCAGGCAGATGAGCAGGCATGAATCCTGCGGCCCGGCTGGCGATTATCAGGCAGATGAGCAGCATGAATCCTGCGGCCCAGCTGGCGATTATCAAGCAGGTGAGCAGCATGAATCCTGCGGCCCGGCTGGCGATTATCAGGCAGATGAGCAGGCATGAATCCTGTGGCCTAGCTGGCGATTATCAAGCAGGTGAGCAGGCGCTGATCCCGTACCACAGCAGACACTCATCACCTGGCTGTCATGCAGTGATCAGGTAACTGAGAGGCGCTGATCATGTGACTGAACATGTGCTGATCAGGTAGCTCTCCTGCACGGATCTTGTGCCTCAGAAGACAAGAATCAAGCAGCTGAGCAGGCATGCATCTTGCGGCCCAGCTGGCGAAAATCAAGCAGGTGAGCAGGCGCTGATCCCGTACCTCAGCAGGCACTGATCACGTGGCTGTCATGCAGTGATCAGGTGACTGAGAGGCGCTGATCATGTGACTGCTCATGTGCTGATCAGGTACCTCTGCTGTACGGATCTTTTGCCTCAGCAGGCAAGAATCAAGCAGCTGAGCAGGCAAGAATCATGGGGCCCAGCTGGCGATTATCAAGCAGGTGAGCAGGCATGAATCCTGCGGCCCAGCTGGCGATTATCAGGCAGATGGGCAGGCATGAATCCTGCGGCCCAGCTGGCGATTATCAGGCAGAGGAGCAGGCATGAATCCTGCAGCCCAGCTGGCGATTACCAGGCAGAGGAGCAGGCTTGAATCCTGCACCCCAGCTGGCGATTATCAGGCAGATGAGCAGGCATGTATCCTGCGGCCCAGCTGGCGATTATCAGGCAGATGGGCAGGCATGAATCCTGCGGCCCAGCTGGCGATTATCAGGCAGATGGGCAGGCATGAATCCTGCGGCCCAGCTGGCGATTATCAGGCAGATGGGCAGGCATGAATCCTGCGGCCCAGCTGGCGATTATCAGGCAGAGGAGCAGGCATGAATCCTGCGGCCCAGCGGGCGATTATCAAGCAGGTGAGCAGGCGCTGATCCCGTCCCTCAGCAGGCACTGATCACGTGGCTGTCATGCAGTGATCAGGTGACTGAGAGGCGCTGATCATGTGACTGCTCATGTGCTGATCAGGTAGCTCTCCTGCACGGATCATGTGCCTCAGCAGGCAAGAATCAAGCAGCTGAGCAGGCATGAATCCTGCGGCCCAGCTGGCGATTATCAGGCAGCTGAGCAGGCATGAATCCTGCGGCCCAGCTGGCGATTATCAGGCAGCTGAGCAGGCATGAATCCTGCGGCCCAGCTGGCGATTATCAGCCAGATGAGCAGGCATGAATCCTGCGGCCCAGCTGGCGATTATCAGCCAGATGAGCAGGCATGAATCCTGCGGCCCAGCTGGCGATTGTCAAGCAGATGAGCAGGCATGAATCCTGCGGCCCAGCTGGCGATTGTTAGGCAGCTGAGCAGGCATGAATCCTGCGGCCCAGCTGGCGATTGTCAGGCAGCTGAGCAGGCATGAAACCTGCGGCCCAGCTGGCGATTGTCAGGCAGCTGAGCAGGCATGAATCCTGCGGCCCAACTGGCGATTATCAGCCAGATGAGCAGGCATGAATCCTGCGGCCCAGCTGACGATTGTCAAGCAGATGAGCAGGCATGAAACCTGCGGCCCAGCTGGCGATTGTCAGGCAGCTGAGCAGGCATGAATCCTGCGGCCCAACTGGCGATTATCAGCCAGATAAGCAGGCATGAATCCTGCGGCCCAACTGGCGATTATCAGCCAGATGAGCAGGCATGAATCCTGCGGCCCAGGGGGGATTATCAAGCAGGTGAGCAGGCGCTGATCCCGTACCACAGCAGGCACTGATCACGTGGCTGTCATGCAGTGATCAGGTAACTGAGAGGCGGTGATCATGTGACTGATCATGTGCTGATCAAGTAGCTCTCCTGCACGGATCTTGTGCCTCAGCAGGCAAGAATCAAGCAGCTGAGCAGGCATGCATTCTTTGGCCCAGCTGGCGATAATCAAGCAGGTGAGCAGGCGCTGATCCCGTACCTCAGCAGGCACTGATCACGTGGCTGTCATGCAGTGATCAGGTGACTGAGACGCACTGACCATGTGACTGATCATGTGCTGATCAGGTAGCTCTCCTGCACGGATCTTGTGCCTCAGAAGGCAAGAATCAATCAGCTGAGCAGGCATGCATCCTGCGGACCACCTGGCGATTATCAAGCAGATGAGCAGGCATGAATCCTGCGGCCCAGCTGGCGATTATCAGGCAGATGAGCAGGCATGAATCCTGCGGCCCAGCTGGCGATTATCAGGCAGATGAGCAGGCATGAATCCTGCGGCCCAGCTGGCGATTATCAAGCAAGTGAGCAGGCGTTGATACCATACCTCAGCAGGCAATGATCACGTGGCTGTCTTGCAGTGATCAGGTGACCAAGAGGCGCTGATCATGTGACTGCTCATGTGCTGATCAGGTAGCTCTCCTGCATGGATTATGTTCCTCAGCAGGCAAGAATCAAGCAGCTGAGCAGGCATGAATCCCGCGGCCCAGCTGGCGATTATCAGGCAGATGAGCAGGCATGAATCCTGCGGCCCGGCTGGCGATTATCAGGCAGATGAGCAGGCATGAATCCTGCGGCCCAGCTGCCGATAATCAAGCAGGTGAGCAGGCGCTGATTCCGTACCTAAGCAGGCACTGATCATGTGGCTGTCATGCAGTGATCAGGTGAATGAGAGGCGCTGATCATGTGACTGATCATGTGCTGATCAGGTAGCTCTCCTGCACGGATCTTGTGCCTCAGCAGGCAAGAATCAAGCAGCTGAGCAGGCATGCATCCTGCGGCCCAGCTGGCGATAATCAAGCAGGTGACCAGGCGCTGATCCCGTACCTCAGCAGGCAGTGAACACGTGGCTGTCATGCAGTGATCAGGTGACTGAGAGGCGCTGACCATGTGACTGATCATGTGCTGATCAGGTAGCTCTCCTGCACGGACTTGTGCCTCAGCAGGCAAGAATCAAGCAGCTGAGCAGGCATGAATCTTGGGGCCCAGCTGGCGATTATCAAGCACATAAGCAGGCATGATTCCTGCGGCAAAGCTGGCGATTATCAGGCAGATGAGCAGGCATGAATCCTGCGGCCCGGCTGGCGATTATCAGGCAGATGAGCAGGCATGAATCCTGCGGCCCAGCTGGCGATTATCAAGCAGGTGAGCAGGCATGAATCCTGCGGCCCGGCTGGCGATTATCAGGCAGATGAGCAGGCATGAATCCTGTGGCCTAGCTGGCGATTATCAAGCAGGTGAGCAGGCGCTGATCCCGTACCACAGCAGACACTCATCACCTGGCTGTCATGCAGTGATCTGGTAACTGAGAGGCGCTGATCATGTGACTGAACATGTGCTGATCAGGTAGCTCTCCTGCACGGATCTTGTGCCTCAGAAGACAAGAATCAAGCAGCTGAGCTGGCATGCATCTTGCGGCCCAGCTGGCGAAAATCAAGCAGGTGAGCAGGCGCTGATCCCGTACCTCAGCAGGCACTGATCACGTGGCTGTCATGCAGTGATCAGGTGACTGAGAGGCGCTGATCATGTGACTGCTCATGTGCTGATCAGGTACCTCTGCTGCACGGATCTTGTGCCTCAGCAGCAAGAATCAAGCAGCTGAGCAGGCATGAATCATGGGGCCCAGCTGGCGATTATCAAGCAGGTGAGCAGGCATGAATCCTGCGGCCCAGCTGGCGATTATCAGGCAGATGGGCAGGCATGAATCCTGCGGCACAGCTGGCGATTATCAGGCAGAGGAGCAGGCATGAATCCTGCAGCCCAGCTGGCGATTACCAGGCAGAGGAGCAGGCTTGAATCCTTCACCCCAGCTGGCGATTATCAGGCAGATGAGCAGGCATGAATCCTGCGGCCCAGCTGGCGATTATCAGCCAGATGAGCAGGCATGTATCCTGCGGCCCAGCTGGCGATTATCAGGCAGATGGGCAGGCATGAATCCTGCGGCCCAGCTGGCGATTATCAGGCAGATGGGCAGGCATGAAACCTGCGGCCCAGCTGGCGATTGTCAGGCAGCTGAGCAGGCATGAATCCTGCGGCCCAACTGGTGATTATCAGCCAGATAAGCAGGCATGAATCCTGCGGCCCAACTGGCGATTATCAGCCAGATGAGCAGGCATGAATCCTTCGGCCCAGCTGACGATTATCAAGCAGGTGAGCAGGCGCTGATCCCGTACCACAGCAGGCAGTGAACACGTGGCTGTCATGCAGTTATCAGGTGACTGAGAGGCGCTGACCATGTGACTGATCATGTGCTGATCAGGTAGCTCTCCTGCACGGATCTTGTTCCTCAGCAGGCAAGAATCAAGCAGCTGAGCAGGCATGAATCATGGGGCCCAGCTGGCGATTATCAAGCACATAAGCAGGCATGATTTCTGCGGCAAAGCTGGCGATTATCAGGCAGATGAGCAGGCATGAATCCTGCGGCCCGGCTGGCGATTATCAGGCAGATGAGCAGGCATGAATCCTGCGGCCCAGCTGGCGATTATCAAGCAGGTGAGCAGGCATGAATCCTGCGGCCCGGCTGGCGATTATCAGGCAGATGAGCAGGCATGAATCCTGTGGCCTAGCTGGCGATTATCAAGCAGGTGAGCAGGCGCTGATCCCGTACCACAGCAGACACTCATCACCTGGCTGTCATGCAGTGATCAGGTAACTGAGAGGCGCTGATCATGTGACTGAACATGTGCTGATCAGGTAGCTCTCCTGCACGGATCTTGTGCCTCAGAAGACAAGAATCAAGCAGCTGAGCAGGCATGCATCTTGCGGCCCAGCTGTCGAAAATCAAGCAGGTGAGCAGGCGCTGATCCCGTACCTCAGCAGGCACTGATCACGTGGCTGTCATGCAGTGATCAGGTGACTGAGAGGCGCTGATCATGTGACTGCTCATGTGCTGATCAGGTACCTCTGCTGCACGGATCTTGTGCCTCAGCAGGCAAGAATCAAGCAGCTGAGCAGGCATGAATCATGGGGCCCAGCTGGCGATTATCAAGCAGGTGAGCAGGCATGAATCCTGCGGCCCAGCTGGCGATTATCAGGCAGATGGGCAGGCATGAATCCTGCGGCCCAGCTGGCGATTATCAGGCAGAGGAGCAGGCATGAATCCTGCAGCCCAGCTGGCGATTACCAGGCAGAGGAGCAGGCTTGAATCCTTCACCCAACTGGCGATTATCAGGCAGATGAGCAGGCATGAATCCTGCGGCCCAGCTGGCGATTATCAGCCAGATGAGCAGGCATGTATCCTGCGGCCCAGCTGGCGATTATCAGGCAGATGGGCAGGCATGAATCCTGCGGCCCAGCTGGCGATTATCAGGCAGATGGGCAGGCATGAAACCTGCGGCCCAGCTGGCGATTGTCAGGCAGCTGAGCAGGCATGAATCCTGCGGCCCAACTGGCGATTATCAGCCAGATAAGCAGGCATGAATCCTGCGGCCCAACTGGCGATTATCAGCCAGATGAGCAGGCATGAATCCTGCGGCCCAGGGGGCGATTATCAAGCAGGTGAGCAGGCATGAATCCTGCGGCCCAGCTGACGATTATCAAGCAGGTGAGCAGGCGCTGATCCCGTACCACAGCAGGCACTGATCACGTGGCTGTCATGCAGTGATCAGGTGACTGAGAGGCGCTGACCATGTGACTGATCATGTGCTGATCAGGTAGCTCTCCTGCACGGATCTTGTGCCTCAGCAGGCAAGAATCAAGCAGCTGAGCAGGCATGAATCATGGGGCCCAGCTGGCGATTATCAAGCACATAAGCAGGCATGATTCCTGCGGCAAAGCTGGCGATTATCAGGCAGATGAGCAGGCATGAATCCTGCGGCCCGGCTGGCGATTATCAGGCAGATGAGGCAGGCATGAATCCTGCGGCCCAGCTGGCGATTATCAAGCAGGTGAGCAGGCATGAATCCTGCGGCCCGGCTGGCGATTATCAGGCAGATGAGCAGGCATGAATCCTGTGGCCTAGCTGGCGATTATCAAGCAGGTGAGCAGGCGCTGATCCCGTACCACAGCAGACACTCATCACCTGGCTGTCATGCAGTGATCATGTAACTGAGAGGCGCTGATCATGTGACTGAACATGTGCTGATCAGGTAGCTCTCCTGCACGGATCTTGTGCCTCAGAAGACAAGAATCAAGCAGCTGAGCAGGCATGCATCTTGCGGCCCAGCTGGCGAAAATCAAGCAGGTGAGCAGGCGCTGATCCCGTACCTCAGCAGGCACTGATCACGTGGCTGTCATGCAGTGATCAGGTGACTGAGAGGCGCTGATCATGTGAATGCTCATGTGCTGATCAGGTACCTCTGCTGCACGGATCTTTTGCCTCAGCAGGCAAGAATCAAGCAGCTGAGCAGGCAAGAATCATGGAGCCCAGCTGGCGATTATCAAGCAGGTGAGCAGGCATGAATCCTGCGGCCCAGCTTGCGATTATCAGGCAGATGGGCAGGCATGAATCCTGCGGCCCAGCTGGCGATTATCAGGCAGAGGAGCAGGCATGAATCCTGCAGCCCAGCTGGCGATTACCAGGCAGAGGAGCAGGCTTGAATCCTGCACCCCAGCTGGCGATTATCAGGCAGATGAGCAGGCATGAATCCTGCGGCCCAGCTGGCGATTATCAGCCAGATGAGCAGGCATGTATCCTGCGGCCCAGCTGGCGATTATCAGGCAGATGGGCAGGCATGAATCCTGCGGCCCAGCTGGCGATTATCAGGCAGATGGGCAGGCATGAATCCTGCGGCCCAGCTGGCGATTATCAGGCAGATGGGCAGGCATGAATCCTGCGGCCCAGCTGGCGATTATCAGGCAGATGGGCAGGCATGAATCCTGCGGCCCAGCTGGCGATTATCAGGCAGATGGGCAGGCATGAATCCTGCGGCCCAGCTGGCGATTATCAGGCAGATGAGCAGGCATGAATCCTGCGGCCCAGCGGGCGATTATCAAGCAGGTGAGCAGGCGCTGATCCCGTCCCTCAGCAGGCACTGATCACGTGGCTGTCATGCAGTGATCAGGTGACTGAGAGGCGCTGATCATGTGACTGCTCATGTGCTGATCAGGTAGCTCTCCTGCACGGATCATGTGCCTCAGCAGGCAAGAATCAAGCAGCTGAGCAGGCATGAATTCTGCGGCCCAGCTGGCGATTATCAGGCAGCTGAGCAGGCATGAATCCTGCGGCCCAGCTGGCGATTATCAGGCAGCTGAGCAGGCATGAATCCTGCGGCCCAGCTGGCGATTATCAGCCAGATGAGCAGGCATGAATCCTGCGGCCCAGCTGGCGATTATCAGCCAGTTGAGCAGGCATGAATCCTGCGGCCCAGCTGGCGATTGTCAAGCAGATGAGCAGGCATGAATCCTGTGGCCCAGCTGGCGATTGTCAGGCAGCTGAGCAGGCATGAATCCTGTGGCCCAGCTGGCGATTGTCAGGCAGCTGAGCAGGCATGAAAACTGCGGCCCAGCTGGCGATTGTCAGGCAGCTGAGCAGGCATGAATCCTGCGGCCCAACTGGCGATTATCAGCCAGATGAGCAGGCATGAATCCTGCGGCCCAGCTGACGATTGTCAAGCAGATGAGCAGGCATGAAACCTGCGGCCCAGCTGGCGATTGTCAGGCAGCTGAGCAGGCATGAATCCTGCGGCCCAACTGGCGATTATCAGCCAGATAAGCAGGCATGAATCCTGCGGCCCAACTGGCGATTATCAGCCAGATGAGCAGGCATGAATCCTGCTGCCCAGGGGGCGATTATCAAGCAGGTGAGCAGGCATGAATCCTGCGGCCCAGCTGACGATTATCAAGCAGGTGAGCAGGCGTTGATCCAGTACCACAGCAGGCACTGATCACGTGGCTGTCATGCAGTGATCAGGTAACTGAGAGGCGGTGATCATGTGACTGATCATGTGCTGATCAAGTAGCTCTCCTGCACGGATCTTGTGCCTCAGCAGGCAAGAATCAAGCAGCTGAGCAGGCATGCATTCTTTGGCCCAGCTGGCGATAATCAAGCAGGTGAGCAGGCGCTGATCCCGTACCTCAGCAGGCACTGATCACGTGGCTGTCATGCAGTGATCAGGTGACTGAGACGCACTGACCATGTGACTGATCATGTGCTGATCAGGTAGCTCTCCTGCACGGATCTTGTGCCTCAGAAGGCAAGAATCAATCAGCTGAGCAGGCATGCATCCTGCGGACCAGCTGGCGATTATCAAGCAGATGAGCAGGCATGAATCCTGCGGCCCAGCTGGCGATTATCAGGCAGATGAGCAGGCATGAATCCTGCGGCCCAGCTGGCGATTATCAGGCAGATGAGCAGGCATGAATCCTGCGGCCCAGCTGGCGATTATCAAGCAAGTGAGCAGGCGCTGATACCATACCTCAGCAGGCAATGATCACGTGGCTGTCTTGCAGTGATCAGGTGACCAAGAGGCGCTGATCATGTGACTGCTCATGTGCTGATCAGGTAGCTCTCCTGCATGGATTATGTTCCTCAGCAGGCAAGAATCCAGCAGCTGAGCAGGCATGCATCCTGCGGCCCAGCTGTCGATAATCAAGCAGGTGACCAGGCGCTGATCCGGTACCTCAGCAGGCAGTGAACACGTGGCTGTCATGCAGTGATCAGGTGACTGAGAGGCGCTGACCATGTGACTGATCATGTGCTGATCAGGTAGCTCTCCTGCTCGGATCTTGTGCCTCAGCAGGCAAGAATCAAGCAGCTGAGCAGGCATGAATCATGGGGCCCAGCTGGCGATTATCAAGCACAAAAGCAGGCATGATTCCTGCGGCAAAGCTGGCGATTATCAGGCAGATGAGCAGGCATGAATCCTGCGGCCCGGCTTGGCGATTATCAGGCAGATGAGCAGGCATGAATCCTGCGGCCCAGCTGGCGATTATCAAGCAGGTGAGCAGGCATGAATCCTGCGGCCCGGCTGGCGATTATCAGGCAGATGAGCAGGCATGAATCCTGTGCCCTAGCTGCTGGCGATTATCAAGCAGGTGAGCAGGCGCTGATCCCGTACCACAGCAGACACTCATCACCTGGCTGTCATGCAGTGATCTCGTAACTGAGAGGCGCTGATCATGTGACTGAACATGTGCTGATCAGGTAGCTCTCCTGCACGGATCTTGTGCCTCAGAAGACAAGAATCAAGCAGCTGAGCTGGCATGCATCTTGCGGCCCAGCTGGCGAAAATCAAGCAGGTGAGGCAGGCGCTGATCCCGTACCTCAGCAGGCACTGATCACGTGGCTTGTCATGCAGTGATCAGGTGACTGAGAGGCGCTGATCATGTGACTGCTCATGTGCTGATCAGGTACCTCTGCTGCACGGATCTTGTGCCTCAGCAGGCAAGAATCAAGCAGCTGAGCAGGCATGAATCATGGGGCCCAGCTGGCGCTTATCAAGCAGGTGAGCAGGCATGAATCCTGCGGCCCAGCTGGCGATTATCAGGCAGAGGAGCAGGCATGAATCCTGCAGCCCAGCTGGGGATTACCAGCAGAGGAGCAGGCTTGAATCCTTCACCCCAGCTGGCGATTATCAGGCAGATGAGCAGGCATGAATCCTGCGGCCCAGCTGGCGATTATCAGCCAGATGAGCAGGCATGTATCCTGCGGCCCAGCTGGCGATTATCAGGCAGATGGGCAGGCATGAATCCTGCGGCCCAGCTGGCGATTATCAGGCAGAGGAGCAGGCATGAATCCTGCAGCCCAGCTGGGGATTACCAGGCAGAGGAGCAGGCTTGAATCCTTCACCCCAGCTGGCGATTATCAGGCAGATGAGCAGGCATGAATCCTGCGGCCCAGCTGGCGATTATCAGCCAGATGAGCAGGCATGTATCCTGCGGCCCAGCTGGCGATTATCAGGCAGATGGGCAGGCATGAATCCTGCGGCCCAGCTGGCGATTATCAGGCAGATGGGCAGGCATGAAACCTGCGGCCCAGCTGGCGATTGTCAGGCAGCTGAGCAGGCATGAATCCTGCGGCCCAACTGGCGATTATCAGCCAGATAAGCAGGCATGAATCCTGCGGCCCAACTGGCGATTATCAGCCAGATGAGCAGGCATGAATCCTGCGGCCCAGGGGGCGATTATCAAGCAGGTGAGCAGGCATGAATCCTGCGGCCCAGCTGACGATTATCAAGCAGGTGAGCAGGCGCTGATCCCGTACCACAGCAGGCACTGATCACGTGGCTGTCATGCAGTGATCAGGTAACTGAGAGGCGGTGATCATGTGACTGATCATGTGCTGATCAAGTAGCTCTCCTGCACGGATCTTGTGCCTCAGCAGGCAAGAATCAAGCAGCTGAGCAGGCATGCATTCTTTGGCCCAGCTGGCGATAATCAAGCAGGTGAGCAGGCGCTGATCCCGTACCTCAGCAGGCACTGATCACGTGGCTGTCATGCAGTGATCAGGTGACTGAGACGCACTGACCATGTGACTGATCATGTGCTGATCAGGTAGCTCTCCTGCACGGATCTTGTGCCTCAGAAGGCAAGAATCAATCAGCTGAGCAGGCATGCATCCTGCGGACCAGCTGGCGATTATCAAGCAGATGAGCAGGCATGAATCCTGCGGCCCAGCTGGCGATTATCAGGCAGATGAGCAGGCATGAATCCTGCGGCCCAGCTGGCGATTATCAGGCAGATGAGCAGGCATGAATCCTGCGGCCCAGCTGGCGATTATCAAGCAAGTGAGCAGGCGCTGATACCATACCTCAGCAGGCAATGATCACGTGGCTGTCTTGCAGTGATCAGGTGACCAAGAGGCGCTGATCATGTGACTGCTCATGTGCTGATCAGGTAGCTCTCCTGCATGGATTATGTTCCTCAGCAGGCAAGAATCAAGCAGCTGAGCAGGCATGAATCCTGCGGCCCAGCTGGCGATTATCAGGCAGATGAGCAGGCATGAATCCTGCGGCCCAGCTGGCGATTATCAGGCAGATGAGCAGGCATGAATCCTGCGGCCCAGCTGCCGATAATCAAGCAGGTGAGCAGGCGCTGATTCCGTACCTAAGCAGGCACTGATCATGTGGCTGTCATGCAGTGATCAGGTGAATGAGAGGCGCTGATCATGTGACTGACATGTGCTGATCAGGTAGCTCTCCTGCACGGATCTTGTGCCTCAGCAGGCAAGAATCAAGCAGCTGAGCAGGCATGCATCCTGCGGCCCAGCTGGCGATAATCAAGCAGGTGACCAGGCGCTGATCCCGTACCTCAGCAGGCAGTGAACACGTGGCTGTCATGCAGTGATCAGGTGACTGAGAGGCGCTGACCATGTGACTGATCATGTGCTGATCAGGTAGCTCTCCTGCACGGATCTTGTGCCTCAGCAGGCAAGAATCAAGCAGCTGAGCAGACATGAATCATGGGGCCAGCTGGCGATTATCAAGCACATAAGCAGGCATGATTCCTGCGGCAAAGCTGGCGATTATCAGGCAGATGAGCAGGCATGAATCCTGCGGCCCAGCTGGCGATTATCAGGCAGATGAGCAGGCATGAATCCTGTGGCCTAGCTGGCGATTATCAAGCAGGTGAGCAGGCATGAATCCTGCGGCCCGGCTGGCGATTATCAGGCAGATGAGCAGGCATGAATCCTGCGGCCCAGCTGGCGATTATCAAGCAGGTGAGCAGGCATGAATCCTGCGGCCCGGCTGGCGATTATCAGGCAGATGAGCAGGCATGAATCCTGTGGCCTAGCTGGCGATTATCAAGCAGGTGAGCAGGCGCTGATCCCGTACCACAGCAGACACTCATCACCTGGCTGTCATGCAGTGATCAGGTAACTGAGATGCGCTGATCATGTGACTGAACATGTGCTGATCAGGTAGCTCTCCTGCACGGATCTTGTGCCTCAGAAGACAAGAATCAAGCAGCTGAGCTGGCATGCATCTTGCGGCCCAGCTGGCGAAAATCAAGCAGGTGAGCAGGCGCTGATCCCGTACTTCAGCAGGCACTGATCACGTGGCTGTCATGCAGTGATCAGGTGACTGAGAGGCGCTGATCATGTGACTGCTCATGTGCTGATCAGGTAGCTCTCCTGCACGGATCTTGTGCCTCAGCAGGCAAGAATCAAGCAGCTGAGCAGGCATGCATCCTGCGGCCCAGCTGGCGATAATCAAGCAGGTGACCAGGCGCTGATCCCGTACCTCAGCAGGCAGTGAACACGTGGCTGTCATGCAGTGATCAGGTGACTGAGAGGCGCTGACCATGTGACTGATCATGTGCTGATCAGGTAGCTCTCCTGCACGGATCTTGTGCCTCAGCAGGCAAGAATCAAGCAGCTGAGCAGACATGAATCATGGGGCCCAGCTGGCGATTATCAAGCACATAAGCAGGCATGATTCCTGCGGCAAAGCTGGCGATTATCAGGCAGATGAGCAAGCATGAATCCTGCGGCCCAGCTGGCGATTATCAGGCAGATGAGCAGGCATGAATCCTGTGGCCTAGCTGGCGATTATCAAGCAGGTGAGCAGGCATGAATCCTGCGGCCCGGCTGGCGATTATCAGGCAGATGAGCAGGCATGAATCCTGCGGCCCAGCTGGCGATTATCAAGCAGGTGAGCAGGCATGAATCCTGCGGCCCGGCTGGCGATTATCAGGCAGATGAGCAGGCATGAATCCTGTGGCCTAGCTGGCGATTATCAAGCAGGTGAGCAGGCGCTGATCCCGTACCACAGCAGACACTCATCACCTGGCTGTCATGCAGTGATCAGGTAACTGAGATGCGCTGATCATGTGACTGAACATGTGCTGATCAGGTAGCTCTCCTGCACGGATCTTGTGCCTCAGAAGACAAGAATCAAGCAGCTGAGCTGGCATGCATCTTGCGGCCCAGCTGGCGAAAATCAAGCAGGTGAGCAGGCGCTGATCCCGTACCTCAGCAGGCACTGATCACGTGGCTGTCATGCAGTGATCAGGTGACTGAGAGGCGCTGATCATGTGACTGCTCATGTGCTGATCAGGTACCTCTGCTGCACGGATCTTGTGCCTCAGCAGGCAAGAATCAAGCAGCTGAGCAGGCATGAATCATGGGGCCCAGCTGGCGATTATCAAGCAGGTGAGCAGGCATGAATCCTGCGGCCCAGCTGGCGATTATCAGGCAGATGGGCAGGCATGAATCCTGCGGCCCAGCTGGCGATTATCAGGCAGAGGAGCAGGCATGAATCCTGCAGCCCAGCTGGCGATTACCAGGCAGAGGAGCAGGCTTGAATCCTTCACCCCAGCTGGCGATTATCAGGCAGATGAGCAGGCATGAATCCTGCGGCCCAGCTGGCGATTATCAGCCAGATGAGCAGGCATGTATCCTGCGGCCCAGCTGGCGATTATCAGGCAGATTGGCAGGCATGAATCCTGCGGCCCAGCTGGCGATTATCAGGCAGATGGGCAGGCATGAAACCTGCGGCCCAGCTGGCGATTGTCAGGCAGCTGAGCAGGCATGAATCCTGCGGCCCAACTGGCGATTATCAGCCAGATAAGCAGGCATGAATCCTGCGGCCCAACTGGCGATTATCAGCCAGATGAGCAGGCATGAATCCTGCGGCCCAGGGGGCGATTATCAAGCAGGTGAGCAGGCATGAATCCTGCGGCCCAGCTGACGATTATCAAGCAGGTGAGCAGGCGCTGATCCCGTACCACAGCAGGCACTGATCACGTGGCTGTCATGCAGTGATCAGGTAACTGAGAGGCGGTGATCATGTGACTGATCATGTGCTGATCAAGTAGCTCTCCTGCACGGATCTTGTGCCTCAGCAGGCAAGAATCAAGCAGCTGAGCAGGCATGCATTCTTTGGCCCAGCTGGCGATAATCAAGCAGGTGAGCAGGCGCTGATCCCGTACCTCAGCAGGCACTGATCACGTGGCTGTCATGCAGTGATCAGGTGACTGAGACGCACTGACCATGTGACTGATCATGTGCTGATCAGGTAGCTCTCCTGCACGGATCTTGTGCCTCAGAAGGCAAGAATCAATCAGCTGAGCAGGCATGCATCCTGCGGACCAGCTGGCGATTATCAAGCAGATGAGCAGGCATGAATCCTGCGGCCCAGCTGGCGATTATCAGGCAGATGAGCAGGCATGAATCCTGCGGCCCAGCTGGCGATTATCAGGCAGATGAGCAGGCATGAATCCTGCGGCCCAGCTGGCGATTATCAAGCAAGTGAGCAGGCGCTGATACCATACCTCAGCAGGCAATGATCACGTGGCTGTCTTGCAGTGATCAGGTGACCAAGAGGCGCTGATCATGTGACTGCTCATGTGCTGATCAGGTAGCTCTCCTGCATGGATTATGTTCCTCAGCAGGCAAGAATCAAGCAGCTGAGCAGGCATGAATCCTGCGGCCCAGCTGGCGATTATCAGGCAGATGAGCAGGCATGAATCCTGCGGCCCAGCTGGCGATTATCAGGCAGATGAGCAGGCATGAATCCTGCGGCCCAGCTGCCGATAATCAAGCAGGTGAGCAGGCGCTGATTCCGTACCTAAGCAGGCACTGATCATGTGGCTGTCATGCAGTGATCAGGTGAATGAGAGGCGCTGATCATGTGACTGATCATGTGCTGATCAGGTAGCTCTCCTGCACGGATCTTGTGCCTCAGCAGGCAAGAATCAAGCAGCTGAGCAGGCATGCATCCTGCGGCCCAGCTGGCGATAATCAAGCAGGTGACCAGGCGCTGATCCCGTACCTCAGCAGGCAGTGAACACGTGGCTGTCATGCAGTGATCAGGTGACTGAGAGGCGCTGACCATGTGACTGATCATGTGCTGATCAGGTAGCTCTCCTGCACGGATCTTGTGCCTCAGCAGGCAAGAATCAAGCAGCTGAGCAGACATGAATCATGGGGCCCAGCTGGCGATTATCAAGCACATAAGCAGGCATGATTCCTGCGGCAAAGCTGGCGATTATCAGGCAGATGAGCAGGCATGAATCCTGCGGCCCAGCTGGCGATTATCAGGCAGATGAGCAGGCATGAATCCTGTGGCCTAGCTGGCGATTATCAAGCAGGTGAGCAGGCATGAATCCTGCGGCCCGGCTGGCGATTATCAGGCAGATGAGCAGGCATGAATCCTGCGGCCCAGCTGGCGATTATCAAGCAGGTGAGCAGGCATGAATCCTGTGGCCTAGCTGGCGATTATCAAGCAGGTGAGCAGGCGCTGATCCCGTACCACAGCAGACACTCATCACCTGGCTGTCATGCAGTGATCAGGTAACTGAGATGCGCTGATCATGTGACTGAACATGTGCTGATCAGGTAGCTCTCCTGCACGGATCTTGTGCCTCAGAAGACAAGAATCAAGCAGCTGAGCTGGCATGCATCTTGCGGCCCAGCTGGCGAAAATCAAGCAGGTGAGCAGGCGCTGATCCCGTACCTCAGCAGGCACTGATCACGTGGCTGTCATGCAGTGATCAGGTGACTGAGAGGCGCTGATCATGTGACTGCTCATGTGCTGATCAGGTACCTCTGCTGCACGGATCTTGTGCCTCAGCAGGCAAGAATCAAGCAGCTGAGCAGGCATGAATCATGGGGCCCAGCTGGCGATTATCAAGCAGGTGAGCAGGCATGAATCCTGCGGCCCAGCTGGCGATTATCAGGCAGATGGGCAGGCATGAATCCTGCGGCCCAGCTGGCGATTATCAGGCAGAGGAGCAGGCATGAATCCTGCAGCCCAGCTGGCGATTACCAGGCAGAGGAGCAGGCTTGAATCCTTCACCCCAGCTGGCGATTATCAGGCAGATGAGCAGGCATGAATCCTGCGGCCCAGCTGGCGATTATCAGCCAGATGAGCAGGCATGTATCCTGCGGCCCAGCTGGCGATTATCAGGCAGATTGGCAGGCATGAATCCTGCGGCCCAGCTGGCGATTATCAGGCAGATGGGCAGGCATGAAACCTGCGGCCCAGCTGGCGATTGTCAGGCAGCTGAGCAGGCATGAATCCTGCGGCCCAACTGGCGATTATCAGCCAGATAAGCAGGCATGAATCCTGCGGCCCAACTGGCGATTATCAGCCAGATGAGCAGGCATGAATCCTGCGGCCCAGGGGGCGATTATCAAGCAGGTGAGCAGGCATGAATCCTGCGGCCCAGCTGACGATTATCAAGCAGGTGAGCAGGCGCTGATCCCGTACCACAGCAGGCACTGATCACGTGGCTGTCATGCAGTGATCAGGTAACTGAGAGGCGGTGATCATGTGACTGATCATGTGCTGATCAAGTAGCTCTCCTGCACGGATCTTGTGCCTCAGCAGGCAAGAATCAAGCAGCTGAGCAGGCATGCATTCTTTGGCCCAGCTGGCGATAATCAAGCAGGTGAGCAGGCGCTGAT
The DNA here is from genome assembly GCF_003369695.1 of Bos indicus x Bos taurus. Lineage (NCBI taxonomy): Eukaryota > Metazoa > Chordata > Mammalia > Artiodactyla > Bovidae > Bos > Bos indicus x Bos taurus. The sequence goes on from NW_020868284.1 coordinate 21,124, forward strand.
CCCGTACCTCAGCAGGCACTGATCACGTGGCTGTCATGCAGTGATCAGGTGACTGAGACGCACTGACCATGTGACTGATCATGTGCTGATCAGGTAGCTCTCCTGCACGGATCTTGTGCCTCAGAAGGCAAGAATCAATCAGCTGAGCAGGCATGCATCCTGCGGACCAGCTGGCGATTATCAAGCAGATGAGCAGGCATGAATCCTGCGGCCCAGCTGGCGATTATCAGGCAGATGAGCAGGCATGAATCCTGCGGCCCAGCTGGCGATTATCAGGCAGATGAGCAGGCATGAATCCTGCGGCCCAGCTGGCGATTATCAAGCAAGTGAGCAGGCGCTGATACCATACCTCAGCAGGCAATGATCACGTGGCTGTCTTGCAGTGATCAGGTGACCAAGAGGCGCTGATCATGTGACTGCTCATGTGCTGATCAGGTAGCTCTCCTGCATGGATTATGTTCCTCAGCAGGCAAGAATCAAGCAGCTGAGCAGGCATGAATCCTGCGGCCCAGCTGGCGATTATCAGGCAGATGAGCAGGCATGAATCCTGCGGCCCAGCTGGCGATTATCAGGCAGATGAGCAGGCATGAATCCTGCGGCCCAGCTGCCGATAATCAAGCAGGTGAGCAGGCGCTGATTCCGTACCTAAGCAGGCACTGATCATGTGGCTGTCATGCAGTGATCAGGTGAATGAGAGGCGCTGATCATGTGACTGATCATGTGCTGATCAGGTAGCTCTCCTGCACGGATCTTGTGCCTCAGCAGGCAAGAATCAAGCAGCTGAGCAGGCATGCATCCTGCGGCCCAGCTGGCGATAATCAAGCAGGTGACCAGGCGCTGATCCCGTACCTCAGCAGGCAGTGAACACGTGGCTGTCATGCAGTGATCAGGTGACTGAGAGGCGCTGACCATGTGACTGATCATGTGCTGATCAGGTAGCTCTCCTGCACGGATCTTGTGCCTCAGCAGGCAAGAATCAAGCAGCTGAGCAGGCATGAATCATGGGGCCCAGCTGGCGATTATCAAGCACATAAGCAGGCATGATTCCTGCGGCAAAGCTGGCGATTATCAGGCAGATGAGCAGGCATGAATCCTGCGGCCCGGCTGGCGATTATCAGGCAGATGAGCAGGCTGAATCCTGCGGCCCAGCTGGCGATTATCAAGCAGGTGAGCAGGCATGAATCCTGCGGCCCGGCTGGCGATTATCAGGCAGATGAGCAGGCATGAATCCTGTGGCCTAGCTGGCGATTATCAAGCAGGTGAGCAGGCGCTGATCCCGTACCACAGCAGACACTCATCACCTGGCTGTCATGCAGTGATCAGGTAACTGAGAGGCGCTGATCATGTGACTGAACATGTGCTGATCAGGTAGCTCTCCTGCACGGATCTTGTGCCTCAGAAGACAAGAATCAAGCAGCTGAGCTGGCATGCATCTTGCGGCCCAGCTGGCGAAAATCAAGCAGGTGAGCAGGCGCTGATCCCGTACCTCAGCAGGCACTGATCACGTGGCTGTCATGCAGTGATCAGGTGACTGAGAGGCGCTGATCATGTGACTGCTCATGTGCTGATCAGGTACCTCTGCTGCACGGATCTTGTGCCTCAGCAGGCAAGAATCAAGCAGCTGAGCAGGCATGAATCATGGGGCCCAGCTGGCGATTATCAAGCAGGTGAGCAGGCATGAATCCTGCGGCCCAGCTGGCGATTATCAGGCAGATGGGCAGGCATGAATCCTGCGGCCCAGCTGGCGATTATCAGGCAGAGGAGCGGGCATGAATCCTGCAGCCCAGCTGGCGATTACCAGGCAGAGGAGCAGGCTTGAATCCTTCACCCCAGCTGGCGATTATCAGGCAGATGAGCAGGCATGAATCCTGCGGCCCAGCTGGCGATTATCAGCCAGATGAGCAGGCATGTATCCTGCGGCCCACCTGGCGATTATCAGGCAGATGGGCAGGCATGAATCCTGCGGCCCAGCTGGCGATTATCAGGCAGATGGGCAGGCATGAATCCTGCGGCCCAGCTGGCGATTATCAGGCAGATGCGCAGGCATGAATCCTGCGGCCCAGCTGGCGATTATCAGGCAGATGGGCAGGCATGAATCCTGCGGCCCAGCTGGCGATTATCAGCAGATGGGCAGGCATGAATCCTGCGGCCCAGCTGGCGATTATCAGGCAGATGAACAGGCATGAATCCTGCGGCCCAGCTGGCGATTATCAGGCAGATGGGCAGGCATGAATCCTGCGGCCCAGCTGGCGATTATCAGGCAGATGGGCAGGCATGAATCCTGCGGCCCAGCTGGCGATTATCAGGCAGATGAGCAGGCATGAATCCTGCGGCCCAGCTGGCGATTATCAGGCAGATGAACAGGCATGAATCCTGCGGCCCAGCTGGCGATTATCAGGCAGATGGGCAGGCATGAATCCTGCGGCCCAGCTGGCGATTATCAGGCAGATGAGCAGGCATGAATCCTGCGGCCCAGCTGGCGAATATCAAGCAAGTGAGCAGGCGCTGATACCGTACCTCAGCAGGCAATGATCACGTCGCTGTCTTGCAGTGATCAGGTGACTGAGAGGCGCTGATCATGTGACTGCTCATGTGCTGATCAGGTAGCTCTCCTGCATGGATTATGTTCCTCACCAGGCAAGAATCAAGCAGATGAGCAGGCATGAATCCTGCGGCCCAGCTGGCGATTATCAGGCAGATGAGCAGGCATGAATCCTGCGGCCCAGCTGGCGATTATCAGGCAGATGAGCAGGCATGAATCCTGCGGCCCAGCTGCCGATAAACAAGCAGGTGAGCAGGGGCTGATTCCGTACCTCAGCAGGCACTGATCATGTGGCTGTCATGCAGTGATCAGGTGAATGAGAGGCGCTGATCATGTGACTGATCATGTGCTGATCAGGTAGCTCTCCTGCACGGATCCTGTGCCTCAGCAGGCAAGAATCAAGCAGCTGAGCAGGCATGCATCCTGCGGCCCAGCTGGCGATAATCAAGCAGGTGACCAGGCCCTGATCCCGTACCTCAGCAGGCAGTGAACACGTGGCTGTCATGCAGTGATCAGGTGACTGAGAGGCGCTGACCATGTGACTGATCATGTGCTGATCAGGTAGCTCTCCTGCACGGATCTTGTGCCTCAGCAGGCAAGAATCAAGGAGCTGAGCAGGCATGAATCATGGGGCCCAGCTGGCGATTATCAAGCAGGTGAGCAGGCATGAATCCTGCGGTCCGGCTGGCGATTATCAGGCAGATGAGCAGGCATGAATCCTGTGGCCTAGCTGGCGATTATCAAGCAGGTGAGCAGGCGCTGCTCCCGTACCACAGCAGACACACATCACGTGGCTGTCATGCAGTTATCAGGTAACTGAGAGGCGCTGATCATGTGACTGAACATGTGCTGATCAGGTAGCTCTCCTGCACGGATCTTGTGCCTCAGAAGACAAGAATCAAGCAGCTGAGCAGGCATGCATCCTGCGGCCCAGCTGGCGATAATCAAGCAGGTGACCAGGCGCTGATCCCGTACCTCAGCAGGCACTGATCACGTGGCTGCATGCAGTGATCAGGTGACTGAGAGGCTCTGATCATGTGACTGCTCATGTGCTGATCAGGTACCTCTGCTGCACGGATCTTGTGCCTCAGCAGGCAAGAATCAAGCAGCTGAGCAGGCAAGAATCATGGGGCCCAGCTGGCGATTATCAAGCAGCTGAGCAGGCATGCATCCTGCGGCCCAGCTGGCGATTATCAAGCACATAAGCAGGCATGATTCCTGCGGCAAAGCTGGCGATTATCAGGCAGATGAGCAGGCATGAATCCTGCGGCCCGGCTGGCGATTATCAGGCAGATGAGCAGGCATGAATCCTGCGGCCCAGCTGGCGATTATCAAGCAGGTGAGCAGGCATGAATCCTGCGGCCCGGCTGGCGATTATCAGGCAGATGAGCAGGCATGAATCCTGTGGCCTAGCTGGCGATTATCAAGCAGGTGAGCAGGCGCTGATCCCGTACCACAGCAGACACTCATCACGTGGCTGTCATGCAGTGATCAGGTAACTGAGAGGCGCTGATCATGTGACTGAACATGTGCTGATCAGGTAGCTCTCCTGCACGGATCTTGTGCCTCAGAAGACAAGAATCAAGCAGCTGAGCAGGCATGCATCCTGCGGCCCAGCTGGCGATAATCAAGCAGGTGACCAGGCGCTGATCCCGTACATCAGCAGGCACTGATCACATGGCTGTCATGCAGTGATCAGGTGACTGAGAGGCGCTGATCATGTGACTGCTCATGTGCTGATCAGGTACCTCTGCTGCACAGATCTTGTGCCTCAGCAGGCAAGAATCAAGCAGCTGAGCAGGCATGAATCATGGGGCCCAGCTGGCGATTATCAAGCAGGTGAGCAGGCATGAATCCTGCGGCCCAGCTGGCGATTATCAGGCAGATGGGCAGGCATGAATCCTGCGGCCCAGCTGGCGATTATCAGGCAGAGGAGCAGGCATGAATCCTGCAGCCCAGCTGGCGATTACCAGGCAGAGGAGCAGGCTTGAATCCTGCACCCCAGCTGGCGATTATCAGGCAGATGAGCAGGCATGAATCCTGCGGCCCAGCTGGCGATTATCAGGCAGATGGGCAGGCATGTATCCTGCGGCCCAGCTGGCGATTATGAGGAGATGGGCAGGCATGAATCCTGCGGCCCAGCTGGCGATTATCAGGCAGATGGGCAGGCATGAATCCTGCGGCCCAACTGGCGATTATCAGGCAGATGGGCAGGCATAAATTCTGCGGCCCAGCTGGCGATTATCAAGCAGGTGAGCAGGCGCTATCACGTACCTCAGCAGGCACTGATCAAGTGGCTGTCATTCAGTGATCAGTTGACTGAGAGGCGCTGATCATGTGACTGCTCATGTGCTGATCAGGTGGCTCTCCTGCGCGGATCTTGTGCCTCAGCAGGCAAGAATCAAGCAACTGAGCAGGCATGAATCATGGGGCCCAGCTGGCGATTATCAAGCAGCTGAGCAGGCATGAATCCTGCGGCCCAGCTGGCGATTATCAGGCAAATGGGCAGGCATGAATCCTGCGGCCCAGCTGGCGATTATCAGGCAGATGGGCAGGCATGAATCCTGCGGCCCAGCTGGCGATTATCAGGCAGATGAGCAGGCATGAATCCTGCAGCCCAGCTGGCGATTATCAGGCAGATGAACAGGCATGAATCCTGCGGCCCAGCTGGCGATTATCATGCAGATGGGCAGGCATGAATCCTGGGGCCCAGATGGCGACTATCAGGCAGATGGGCAGGCATGAATCCTGCGGCCCAGCTGGCGATTACCAGGCAGAGGAGCAGGCATGAATCCTTCGGCCCAGCTGGCGATTACCAGGCAGAGGAGCAGGCATGAATCCTGCGGCCCAGCTGGCGATTATCAGGCAGATGGGCAGGCATGAATCCTGCGGCCCAGCTGGCGATTATCAGGCAGATGGGCAGGCAGGAATCCTGCGGCCCAGCTGGCGATTATCAGGCAGATGGGCAGCCATGAATCCTGCGGCCCAGCTGGCGATTATCAAGCAGATGAGCAGGCGCTGATTCCGTACCTCAGGAGGCACTGATCACGTGGTTGTCATGCAGTGATCAGGTGACTGAGAGTCGCTGATCCTGTGACTGCTCATGTCCTGATCAGGTAGCTCTCCAGCACGGATCATGTGCCTCAGCAGGCAAGAATCAAGCAGCTGAGCAGGCATGAATCCTGCGGCCCAGCTGGCGATTATCAAGCAGGTGAGCAGGCGCTGATCCCGTACCTCAGCAGGCACTGATCACGTGACTGTCATGCAGTGATCAGGTGACTGAGAGGCGCTGATCATGTGACTGCACATGTGCTGCTCAGGTAGCACTCCTGCACGGATCTTGTGCCTCAGCAGGCAAGAAGCATGCAGCTGACCAGGCATGCATCCTGCGGCCCAGCTGGCGATTATCAGGCAGCTGAACAGGCATGAATCCTGCGGCCCAGCTGGCGATAATCAAGCAGGTGAGAAGGCGCTGATCCCCTACCTCAGCAAGCACTGATCACGTGGCTGTCATGCAGTGATCAGGTGACTGAGAGGCGCTGATCATGTGACTGCTCATGTGCTGATCAGGTAGCTCTCCGACACGAATATGGTGCCTCAGCAGGCAAGAATCAAGGAGCTGAGCAGGCATGCATCCTGCCGCCCAGCTGGGGATTATCAAGCAGGTGAGCAGGCATGAATCCTGCGGCCCAGCTGGCGATTATCAGGCAGATGAGCAGGCATGAATCCTGCGGCCCAGCTGGCGATTACCAGGCAGATGAGCAGGCATGAATCTTGTGGCCCAGCTGGCGATTATCAAGCAGGTGAGCAGGCGCTGATCCCGTTCCTCAGCAGGCACTGATTCCGTGGCTGTCATGCAGTGATCAGGTGACTGAGAGGCGCTGATCATGTGACTGCACATGTGCTGATCAGGTACCACTGCTGCACGGATCTTGTGCCTCAGCAGGCAAGAATCAAGCAGCTGAGCAGGCATGAATTATGGGGCCCAGCTGGCGATTATCAAGCAGGTGAGCAGGCATGAATCCTGCGGCCCAGCTGGCGATTATCAGGCAGATGGGCAGGCATGAATCCTGCGGCCCAGCTGGCGATTATCAGGCAGAGGAGCAGGCATGAATCCTGCAGCCCAGCTGGCGATTATCAGGCAGATGGGCAGGCATGAATCCTGCAGCCCAGCTGGCGACTATCAGGCAGATGGGCAGGCATGAATCCTGCGGCCCAGCTGGCGATTACCAGGCAGAGGAGCAGGCATGAATCCTGCGGCCCAGCTGGCGATTACCAGACAGAGGAGCAGGCATGAATCCTGCGGCCCAGCTGGCGATTATCAGGCAGATGAGCAGGCATGAATCCTGCGGCCCAGCTGGAGATTATCAGGTAGATGGGCAGGCATGAATCCTGCGGCCCAGCTGGCGATTATCAGGCAGATGGGCAGGCATGAATCCTGCGGCCCAGCTGGCGATTATCAAGCAAGTGAGCAGGCGCTGATACCATACCTCAGCAGGCAATGATCACGTGGCTGTCTTGCAGTGATCAGGTGACCAAGAGGCGCTGATCATGTGACTGCTCATGTGCTGATCAGGTAGCTCTCCTGCATGGATTATGTTCCTCAGCAGGCAAGAATCCAGCAGCTGAGCAGGCATGCATCCTGCGGCCCAGCTGTCGATAATCAAGCAGGTGACCAGGCGCTGATCCGGTACCTCAGCAGGCAGTGAACACGTGGCTGTCATGCAGTGATCAGGTGACTGAGAGGCGCTGACCATGTGACTGATCATGTGCTGATCAGGTAGCTCTCCTGCTCGGATCTTGTGCCTCAGCAGGCAAGAATCAAGCAGCTGAGCAGGCATGAATCATGGGGCCCAGCTGGCGATTATCAAGCACAAAAGCAGGCATGATTCCTGCGGCAAAGCTGGCGATTATCAGGCAGATGAGCAGGCATGAATCCTGCGGCCCGGCTGGCGATTATCAGGCAGATGAGCAGGCATGAATCCTGCGGCCCAGCTGGCGATTATCAAGCAGGTGAGCAGGCATGAATCCTGCGGCCCGGCTGGCGATTATCAGGCAGATGAGCAGGCATGAATCCTGTGGCCTAGCTGGCGATTATCAAGCAGGTGAGCAGGCGCTGATCCCGTACCACAGCAGACACTCATCACCTGGCTGTCATGCAGTGATCTCGTAACTGAGAGGCGCTGATCATGTGACTGAACATGTGCTGATCAGGTAGCTCTCCTGCACGGATCTTGTGCCTCAGAAGACAAGAATCAAGCAGCTGAGCTGGCATGCATCTTGCGGCCCAGCTGGCGAAAATCAAGCAGGTGAGCAGGCGCTGATCCCGTACCTCAGCAGGCACTGATCACGTGGCTGTCATGCAGTGATCAGGTGACTGAGAGGCGCTGATCATGTGACTGCTCATGTGCTGATCAGGTACCTCTGCTGCACGGATCTTGTGCCTCAGCAGGCAAGAATCAAGCAGCTGAGCAGGCATGAATCATGGGGCCCAGCTGGCGATTATCAAGCAGGTGAGCAGGCATGAATCCTGCGGCCCAGCTGGCGATTATCAGGCAGAGGAGCAGGCATGAATCCTGCAGCCCAGCTGGGGATTACCAGGCAGAGGAGCAGGCTTGAATCCTTCACCCCAGCTGGCGATTATCAGGCAGATGAGCAGGCATGAATCCTGCGGCCCAGCTGGCGATTATCAGCCAGATGAGCAGGCATGTATCCTGCGGCCCAGCTGGCGATTATCAGGCAGATGGGCAGGCATGAATCCTGCGGCCCAGCTGGCGATTATCAGGCAGAGGAGCAGGCATGAATCCTGCAGCCCAGCTGGGGATTACCAGGCAGAGGAGCAGGCTTGAATCCTTCACCCCAGCTGGCGATTATCAGGCAGATGAGCAGGCATGAATCCTGCGGCCCAGCTGGCGATTATCAGCCAGATGAGCAGGCATGTATCCTGCGGCCCAGCTGGCGATTATCAGGCAGATGGGCAGGCATGAATCCTGCGGCCCAGCTGGCGATTATCAGGCAGATGGGCAGGCATGAAACCTGCGGCCCAGCTGGCGATTGTCAGGCAGCTGAGCAGGCATGAATCCTGCGGCCCAACTGGCGATTATCAGCCAGATAAGCAGGCATGAATCCTGCGGCCCAACTGGCGATTATCAGCCAGATGAGCAGGCATGAATCCTGCGGCCCAGGGGGCGATTATCAAGCAGGTGAGCAGGCATGAATCCTGCGGCCCAGCTGACGATTATCAAGCAGGTGAGCAGGCGCTGATCCCGTACCACAGCAGGCACTGATCACGTGGCTGTCATGCAGTGATCAGGTAACTGAGAGGCGGTGATCATGTGACTGATCATGTGCTGATCAAGTAGCTCTCCTGCACGGATCTTGTGCCTCAGCAGGCAAGAATCAAGCAGCTGAGCAGGCATGCATTCTTTGGCCCAGCTGGCGATAATCAAGCAGGTGAGCAGGCGCTGATCCCGTACCTCAGCAGGCACTGATCACGTGGCTGTCATGCAGTGATCAGGTGACTGAGACGCACTGACCATGTGACTGATCATGTGCTGATCAGGTAGCTCTCCTGCACGGATCTTGTGCCTCAGAAGGCAAGAATCAATCAGCTGAGCAGGCATGCATCCTGCGGACCAGCTGGCGATTATCAAGCAGATGAGCAGGCATGAATCCTGCGGCCCAGCTGGCGATTATCAGGCAGATGAGCAGGCATGAATCCTGCGGCCCAGCTGGCGATTATCAGGCAGATGAGCAGGCATGAATCCTGCGGCCCAGCTGGCGATTATCAAGCAAGTGAGCAGGCGCTGATACCATACCTCAGCAGGCAATGATCACGTGGCTGTCTTGCAGTGATCAGGTGACCAAGAGGCGCTGATCATGTGACTGCTCATGTGCTGATCAGGTAGCTCTCCTGCATGGATTATGTTCCTCAGCAGGCAAGAATCAAGCAGCTGAGCAGGCATGAATCCTGCGGCCCAGCTGGCGATTATCAGGCAGATGAGCAGGCATGAATCCTGCGGCCCAGCTGGCGATTATCAGGCAGATGAGCAGGCATGAATCCTGCGGCCCAGCTGCCGATAATCAAGCAGGTGAGCAGGCGCTGATTCCGTACCTAAGCAGGCACTGATCATGTGGCTGTCATGCAGTGATCAGGTGAATGAGAGGCGCTGATCATGTGACTGATCATGTGCTGATCAGGTAGCTCTCCTGCACGGATCTTGTGCCTCAGCAGGCAAGAATCAAGCAGCTGAGCAGGCATGCATCCTGCGGCCCAGCTGGCGATAATCAAGCAGGTGACCAGGCGCTGATCCCGTACCTCAGCAGGCAGTGAACACGTGGCTGTCATGCAGTGATCAGGTGACTGAGAGGCGCTGACCATGTGACTGATCATGTGCTGATCAGGTAGCTCTCCTGCACGGATCTTGTGCCTCAGCAGGCAAGAATCAAGCAGCTGAGCAGACATGAATCATGGGGCCCAGCTGGCGATTATCAAGCACATAAGCAGGCATGATTCCTGCGGCAAAGCTGGCGATTATCAGGCAGATGAGCAGGCATGAATCCTGCGGCCCAGCTGGCGATTATCAGGCAGATGAGCAGGCATGAATCCTGTGGCCTAGCTGGCGATTATCAAGCAGGTGAGCAGGCATGAATCCTGCGGCCCGGCTGGCGATTATCAGGCAGATGAGCAGGCATGAATCCTGCGGCCCAGCTGGCGATTATCAAGCAGGTGAGCAGGCATGAATCCTGCGGCCCGGCTGGCGATTATCAGGCAGATGAGCAGGCATGAATCCTGTGGCCTAGCTGGCGATTATCAAGCAGGTGAGCAGGCGCTGATCCCGTACCACAGCAGACACTCATCACCTGGCTGTCATGCAGTGATCAGGTAACTGAGATGCGCTGATCATGTGACTGAACATGTGCTGATCAGGTAGCTCTCCTGCACGGATCTTGTGCCTCAGAAGACAAGAATCAAGCAGCTGAGCTGGCATGCATCTTGCGGCCCAGCTGGCGAAAATCAAGCAGGTGAGCAGGCGCTGATCCCGTACCTCAGCAGGCACTGATCACGTGGCTGTCATGCAGTGATCAGGTGACTGAGAGGCGCTGATCATGTGACTGCTCATGTGCTGATCAGGTACCTCTGCTGCACGGATCTTGTGCCTCAGCAGGCAAGAATCAAGCAGCTGAGCAGGCATGAATCATGGGGCCCAGCTGGCGATTATCAAGCAGGTGAGCAGGCATGAATCCTGCGGCCCAGCTGGCGATTATCAGGCAGATGGGCAGGCATGAATCCTGCGGCCCAGCTGGCGATTATCAGGCAGAGGAGCAGGCATGAATCCTGCAGCCCAGCTGGCGATTACCAGGCAGAGGAGCAGGCTTGAATCCTTCACCCCAGCTGGCGATTATCAGGCAGATGAGCAGGCATGAATCCTGCGGCCCAGCTGGCGATTATCAGCCAGATGAGCAGGCATGTATCCTGCGGCCCAGCTGGCGATTATCAGGCAGATTGGCAGGCATGAATCCTGCGGCCCAGCTGGCGATTATCAGGCAGATGGGCAGGCATGAAACCTGCGGCCCAGCTGGCGATTGTCAGGCAGATGAGCAGGCATGAATCCTGCGGCCCAACTGGCGATTATCAGCCAGATGAGCAGGCATGAATCCTGCGGCCCAGGGGGCGATTATCAAGCAGGTGAGCAGGCATGAATCCTGCGGCCCAGCTGACGATTATCAAGCAGGTGAGCAGGCGCTGATCCCGTACCACAGCAGGCACTGATCACGTGGCTGTCATGCAGTGATCAGGTAACTGAGAGGCGGTGATCATGTGACTGATCATGTGCTGATCAAGTAGCTCTCCTGCACGGATCTTGTGCCTCAGCAGGCAAGAATCAAGCAGCTGAGCAGGCATGCATTCTTTGGCCCAGCTGGCGATAATCAAGCAGGTGAGCAGGCGCTGATCCCGTACCTCAGCAGGCACTGATCACGTGGCTGTCATGCAGTGATCAGGTGACTGAGACGCACTGACCATGTGACTGATCATGTGCTGATCAGGTAGCTCTCCTGCACGGATCTTGTGCCTCAGAAGGCAAGAATCAATCAGCTGAGCAGGCATGCATCCTGCGGACCAGCTGGCGATTATCAAGCAGATGAGCAGGCATGAATCCTGCGGCCCAGCTGGCGATTATCAGGCAGATGAGCAGGCATGAATCCTGCGGCCCAGCTGGCGATTATCAGGCAGATGAGCAGGCATGAATCCTGCGGCCCAGCTGGCGATTATCAAGCAAGTGAGCAGGCGCTGATACCATACCTCAGCAGGCAATGATCACGTGGCTGTCTTGCAGTGATCAGGTGACCAAGAGGCGCTGATCATGTGACTGCTCATGTGCTGATCAGGTAGCTCTCCTGCATGGATTATGTTCCTCAGCAGGCAAGAATCAAGCAGCTGAGCAGGCATGAATCCTGCGGCCCAGCTGGCGATTATCAGGCAGATGAGCAGGCATGAATCCTGCGGCCCAGCTGGCGATTATCAGGCAGATGAGCAGGCATGAATCCTGCGGCCCAGCTGCCGATAATCAAGCAGGTGAGCAGGCGCTGATTCCGTACCTAAGCAGGCACTGATCATGTGGCTGTCATGCAGTGATCAGGTGAATGAGAGGCGCTGATCATGTGACTGATCATGTGCTGATCAGGTAGCTCTCCTGCACGGATCTTGTGCCTCAGCAGGCAAGAATCAAGCAGCTGAGCAGGCATGCATCCTGCGGCCCAGCTGGCGATAATCAAGCAGGTGACCAGGCGCTGATCCCGTACCTCAGCAGGCAGTGAACACGTGGCTGTCATGCAGTGATCAGGTGACTGAGAGGCGCTGACCATGTGACTGATCATGTGCTGATCAGGTAGCTCTCCTGCACGGATCTTGTGCCTCAGCAGGCAAGAATCAAGCAGCTGAGCAGGCATGAATCATGGGGCCCAGCTGGCGATTATCAAGCACATAAGCAGGCATGATTCCTGCGGCAAAGCTGGCGATTATCAGGCAGATGAGCAGGCATGAATCCTGCGGCCCGGCTGGCGATTATCAGGCAGATGAGCAGGCTGAATCCTGCGGCCCAGCTGGCGATTATCAAGCAGGTGAGCAGGCATGAATCCTGCGGCCCGGCTGGCGATTATCAGGCAGATGAGCAGGCATGAATCCTGTGGCCTAGCTGGCGATTATCAAGCAGGTGAGCAGGCGCTGATCCCGTACCACAGCAGACACTCATCACCTGGCTGTCATGCAGTGATCAGGTAACTGAGAGGCGCTGATCATGTGACTGAACATGTGCTGATCAGGTAGCTCTCCTGCACGGATCTTGTGCCTCAGAAGACAAGAATCAAGCAGCTGAGCTGGCATGCATCTTGCGGCCCAGCTGGCGAAAATCAAGCAGGTGAGCAGGCGCTGATCCCGTACCTCAGCAGGCACTGATCACGTGGCTGTCATGCAGTGATCAGGTGACTGAGAGGCGCTGATCATGTGACTGCTCATGTGCTGATCAGGTACCTCTGCTGCACGGATCTTGTGCCTCAGCAGGCAAGAATCAAGCAGCTGAGCAGGCATGAATCATGGGGCCCAGCTGGCGATTATCAAGCAGGTGAGCAGGCATGAATCCTGCGGCCCAGCTGGCGATTATCAGGCAGATGGGCAGGCATGAATCCTGCGGCCCAGCTGGCGATTATCAGGCAGAGGAGCAGGCATGAATCCTGCAGCCCAGCTGGCGATTACCAGGCAGAGGAGCAGGCTTGAATCCTTCACCCCAGCTGGCGATTATCAGGCAGATGAGCAGGCATGAATCCTGCGGCCCAGCTGGCGATTATCAGCCAGATGAGCAGGCATGTATCCTGCGGCCCACCTGGCGATTATCAGGCAGATGGGCAGGCATGAATCCTGCGGCCCAGCTGGCGATTATCAGGCAGATGGGCAGGCATGAATCCTGCGGCCCAGCTGGCGATTATCAGGCAGATGCGCAGGCATGAATCCTGCGGCCCAGCTGGCGATTATCAGGCAGATGGGCAGGCATGAATCCTGCGGCCCAGCTGGCGATTATCAGCAGATGGGCAGGCATGAATCCTGCGGCCCAGCTGGCGATTATCAGGCAGATGAACAGGCATGAATCCTGCGGCCCAGCTGGCGATTATCAGGCAGATGGGCAGGCATGAATCCTGCGGCCCAGCTGGCGATTATCAGGCAGATGGGCAGGCATGAATCCTGCGGCCCAGCTGGCGATTATCAGGCAGATGGGCAGGCATGAATCCTGCGGCCCAGCTGGCGATTATCAGGCAGATGAGCAGGCATGAATCCTGCGGCCCAGCTGGCGATTATCAGGCAGATGAGCAGGCATGAATCCTGCGGCCCAGCTGGCGAATATCAAGCAAGTGAGCAGGCGCTGATACCGTACCTCAGCAGGCAATGATCACGTCGCTGTCTTGCAGTGATCAGGTGACTGAGAGGCGCTGATCATGTGACTGCTCATGTGCTGATCAGGTAGCTCTCCTGCATGGATTATGTTCCTCACCAGGCAAGAATCAAGCAGATGAGCAGGCATGAATCCTGCGGCCCAGCTGGCGATTATCAGGCAGATGAGCAGGCATGAATCCTGCGGCCCAGCTGGCGATTATCAGGCAGATGAGCAGGCATGAATCCTGCGGCCCAGCTGCCGATAAACAAGCAGGTGAGCAGGGGCTGATTCCGTACCTCAGCAGGCACTGATCATGTGGCTGTCATGCAGTGATCAGGTGAATGAGAGGCGCTGATCATGTGACTGATCATGTGCTGATCAGGTAGCTCTCCTGCACGGATCCTGTGCCTCAGCAGGCAAGAATCAAGCAGCTGAGCAGGCATGCATCCTGCGGCCCAGCTGGCGATAATCAAGCAGGTGACCAGGCCCTGATCCCGTACCTCAGCAGGCAGTGAACACGTGGCTGTCATGCAGTGATCAGGTGACTGAGAGGCGCTGACCATGTGACTGATCATGTGCTGATCAGGTAGCTCTCCTGCACGGATCTTGTGCCTCAGCAGGCAAGAATCAAGGAGCTGAGCAGGCATGAATCATGGGGCCCAGCTGGCGATTATCAAGCAGGTGAGCAGGCATGAATCCTGCGGTCCGGCTGGCGATTATCAGGCAGATGAGCAGGCATGAATCCTGTGGCCTAGCTGGCGATTATCAAGCAGGTGAGCAGGCGCTGCTCCCGTACCACAGCAGACACACATCACGTGGCTGTCATGCAGTGATCAGGTAACTGAGAGGCGCTGATCATGTGACTGAACATGTGCTGATCAGGTAGCTCTCCTGCACGGATCTTGTGCCTCAGAAGACAAGAATCAAGCAGCTGAGCAGGCATGCATCCTGCGGCCCAGCTGGCGATAATCAAGCAGGTGACCAGGCGCTGATCCCGTACCTCAGCAGGCACTGATCACGTGGCTGCATGCAGTGATCAGGTGACTGAGAGGCTCTGATCATGTGACTGCTCATGTGCTGATCAGGTACCTCTGCTGCACGGATCTTGTGCCTCAGCAGGCAAGAATCAAGCAGCTGAGCAGGCAAGAATCATGGGGCCCAGCTGGCGATTATCAAGCAGCTGAGCAGGCATGCATCCTGCGGCCCAGCTGGCGATTATCAAGCACATAAGCAGGCATGATTCCTGCGGCAAAGCTGGCGATTATCAGGCAGATGAGCAGGCATGAATCCTGCGGCCCGGCTGGCGATTATCAGGCAGATGAGCAGGCATGAATCCTGCGGCCCAGCTGGCGATTATCAAGCAGGTGAGCAGGCATGAATCCTGCGGCCCGGCTGGCGATTATCAGGCAGATGAGCAGGCATGAATCCTGTGGCCTAGCTGGCGATTATCAAGCAGGTGAGCAGGCGCTGATCCCGTACCACAGCAGACACTCATCACGTGGCTGTCATGCAGTGATCAGGTAACTGAGAGGCGCTGATCATGTGACTGAACATGTGCTGATCAGGTAGCTCTCCTGCACGGATCTTGTGCCTCAGAAGACAAGAATCAAGCAGCTGAGCAGGCATGCATCCTGCGGCCCAGCTGGCGATAATCAAGCAGGTGACCAGGCGCTGATCCCGTACATCAGCAGGCACTGATCACATGGCTGTCATGCAGTGATCAGGTGACTGAGAGGCGCTGATCATGTGACTGCTCATGTGCTGATCAGGTACCTCTGCTGCACAGATCTTGTGCCTCAGCAGGCAAGAATCAAGCAGCTGAGCAGGCATGAATCATGGGGCCCAGCTGGCGATTATCAAGCAGGTGAGCAGGCATGAATCCTGCGGCCCAGCTGGCGATTATCAGGCAGATGGGCAGGCATGAATCCTGCGGCCCAGCTGGCGATTATCAGGCAGAGGAGCAGGCATGAATCCTGCAGCCCAGCTGGCGATTACCAGGCAGAGGAGCAGGCTTGAATCCTGCACCCCAGCTGGCGATTATCAGGCAGATGAGCAGGCATGAATCCTGCGGCCCAGCTGGCGATTATCAGGCAGATGGGCAGGCATGTATCCTGCGGCCCAGCTGGCGATTATGAGGAGATGGGCAGGCATGAATCCTGCGGCCCAGCTGGCGATTATCAGGCAGATGGGCAGGCATGAATCCTGCGGCCCAACTGGCGATTATCAGGCAGATGGGCAGGCATAAATTCTGCGGCCCAGCTGGCGATTATCAAGCAGGTGAGCAGGCGCTATCACGTACCTCAGCAGGCACTGATCAAGTGGCTGTCATTCAGTGATCAGTTGACTGAGAGGCGCTGATCATGTGACTGCTCATGTGCTGATCAGGTGGCTCTCCTGCGCGGATCTTGTGCCTCAGCAGGCAAGAATCAAGCAACTGAGCAGGCATGAATCATGGGGCCCAGCTGGCGATTATCAAGCAGCTGAGCAGGCATGAATCCTGCGGCCCAGCTGGCGATTATCAGGCAAATGGGCAGGCATGAATCCTGCGGCCCAGCTGGCGATTATCAGGCAGATGGGCAGGCATGAATCCTGCGGCCCAGCTGGCGATTATCAGGCAGATGAGCAGGCATGAATCCTGCAGCCCAGCTGGCGATTATCAGGCAGATGAACAGGCATGAATCCTGCGGCCCAGCTGGCGATTATCATGCAGATGGGCAGGCATGAATCCTGGGGCCCAGATGGCGACTATCAGGCAGATGGGCAGGCATGAATCCTGCGGCCCAGCTGGCGATTACCAGGCAGAGGAGCAGGCATGAATCCTGCGGCCCAGCTGGCGATTATCAGGCAGATGGGCAGGCATGAATCCTGCGGCCCAGCTGGCGATTATCAGGCAGATGGGCAGGCAGGAATCCTGCGGCCCAGCTGGCGATTATCAGGCAGATGGGCAGCCATGAATCCTGCGGCCCAGCTGGCGATTATCAAGCAGATGAGCAGGCGCTGATTCCGTACCTCAGGAGGCACTGATCACGTGGTTGTCATGCAGTGATCAGGTGACTGAGAGTCGCTGATCCTGTGACTGCTCATGTCCTGATCAGGTAGCTCTCCAGCACGGATCATGTGCCTCAGCAGGCAAGAATCAAGCAGCTGAGCAGGCATGAATCCTTCGGCCCAGCTGGCGATTATCAAGCAGGTGAGCAGGCGCTGATCCCGTACCTCAGCAGGCACTGATCACGTGACTGTCATGCAGTGATCAGGTGACTGAGAGGCGCTGATCATGTGACTGCACATGTGCTGCTCAGGTAGCACTCCTGCACGGATCTTGTGCCTCAGCAGGCAAGAAGCATGCAGCTGACCAGGCATGCATCCTGCGGCCCAGCTGGCGATTATCAGGCAGCTGAACAGGCATGAATCCTGCGGCCCAGCTGGCGATAATCAAGCAGGTGAGAAGGCGCTGATCCCCTACCTCAGCAAGCACTGATCACGTGGCTGTCATGCAGTGATCAGGTGACTGAGAGGCGCTGAATATGTGACTGCTCATGTGCTGATCAGGTAGCTCTCCGACACGAATATGGTGCCTCAGCAGGCAAGAATCAAGGAGCTGAGCAGGCATGCATCCTGCCGCCCAGCTGGGGATTATCAAGCAGGTGAGCAGGCATGAATCCTGCGGCCCAGCTGGCGATTATCAGGCAGATGAGCAGGCATGAATCCTGCGGCCCAGCTGGCGATTACCAGGCAGATGAGCAGGCATGAATCTTGTGGCCCAGCTGGCGATTATCAAGCAGGTGAGCAGGCGCTGATCCCGTTCCTCAGCAGGCACTGATTCCGTGGCTGTCATGCAGTGATCAGGTGACTGAGAGGCGCTGATCATGTGACTGCACATGTGCTGATCAGGTACCACTGCTGCACGGATCTTGTGCCTCAGCAGGCAAGAATCAAGCAGCTGAGCAGGCATGAATTATGGGGCCCAGCTGGCCATTATCAAGCAGGTGAGCAGGCATGAATCCTGCGGCCCAGCTGGCGATTATCAGGCAGATGGGCAGGCATGAATCCTGCGGCCCAGCTGGCGATTATCAGGCAGAGGAGCAGGCATGAATCCTGCAGCCCAGCTGGCGATTATCAGGCAGATGGGCAGGCATGAATCCTGCAGCCCAGCTGGCGACTATCAGGCAGATGGGCAGGCATGAATCCTGCGGCCCAGCTGGCGATTACCAGGCAGAGGAGCAGGCATGAATCCTGCGGCCCAGCTGGCGATTACCAGACAGAGGAGCAGGCATGAATCCTGCGGCCCAGCTGGCGATTATCAGGCAGATGAGCAGGCATGAATCCTGCGGCCCAGCTGGAGATTATCAGGTAGATGGGCAGGCATGAATCCTGCGGCCCAGCTGGCGATTATCAGGCAGATGGGCAGGCATGAATCCTGCGGCCCAGCTGGCGATTATCAGGCAGATGAGCAGGCATAAATTCTGCGGACCAGCTGGCGATTGTCAAGCAGGTGAGCAGGCGCTATCACGTACCTCAGCAGGCACTGATCAAGTGGCTTTCATTCAGTGATAAGGTGACTGAGAGTCGCTGATCATGTGACTGCTCGTGTGCTGATCAGGTAGCTCTCCTGCAAGGATCTTGTGCCTCAGCAGGCAAGAATCAAGCTGCTGAGCAGGCATGAATCATGGGGCCCAGCTGGCGATTATCAAGCAGCGGAGCAGGCATGAATCCTGCGGCCCAGCTGGTGATTATCAGGCAGATCGGCAGGCATGAATCCTGCGGCCCAGCTGGCGATTATCAGGCAGATGGGCAGGCATGAATCCTGCGGCCCATCTGGCGATTATCAGGCAGAGGAGCAGGCATGAATCGTGCAACCCAGCTGGCGATTATCAGGCAGGTGAGCAGGCGCTGATCCCGTACCACAGCAGGCACTGATCACGTGGCTGTCATGCAGTGATCAGGTAACTGAGAGGCGGTGATCATGTGACTGATCATGTGCTGATCAAGTAGCTCTCCTGCACGGATCTTGTGCCTCAGCAGGCAAGAATCAAGCAGCTGAGCAGGCATGCATTCTTTGGCCCAGCTGGCGATAATCAAGCAGGTGAGCAGGCGCTGATCCCGTACCTCAGCAGGCACTGATCACGTGGCTGTCATGCAGTGATCAGGTGACTGAGACGCACTGACCATGTGACTGATCATGTGCTGATCAGGTAGCTCTCCTGCACGGATCTTGTGCCTCAGAAGGCAAGAATCAATCAGCTGAGCAGGCATGCATCCTGCGGACCAGCTGGCGATTATCAAGCAGATGAGCAGGCATGAATCCTGCGGCCCAGCTGGCGATTATCAGGCAGATGAGCAGGCATGAATCCTGCGGCCCAGCTGGCGATTATCAGGCAGATGAGCAGGCATGAATCCTGCGGCCCAGCTGGCGATTATCAAGCAAGTGAGCAGGCGCTGATACCATACCTCAGCAGGCAATGATCACGTGGCTGTCTTGCAGTGATCAGGTGACCAAGAGGCGCTGATCATGTGACTGCTCATGTGCTGATCAGGTAGCTCTCCTGCATGGATTATGTTCCTCAGCAGGCAAGAATCAAGCAGCTGAGCAGGCATGAATCCTGCGGCCCAGCTGGCGATTATCAGGCAGATGAGCAGGCATGAATCCTGCGGCCCAGCTGGCGATTATCAGGCAGATGAGCAGGCATGAATCCTGCGGCCCAGCTGCCGATAATCAAGCAGGTGAGCAGGCGCTGATTCCGTACCTAAGCAGGCACTGATCATGTGGCTGTCATGCAGTGATCAGGTGAATGAGAGGCGCTGATCATGTGACTGATCATGTGCTGATCAGGTAGCTCTCCTGCACGGATCTTGTGCCTCAGCAGGCAAGAATCAAGCAGCTGAGCAGGCATGCATCCTGCGGCCCAGCTGGCGATAATCAAGCAGGTGACCAGGCGCTGATCCCGTACCTCAGCAGGCAGTGAACACGTGGCTGTCATGCAGTGATCAGGTGACTGAGAGGCGCTGACCATGTGACTGATCATGTGCTGATCAGGTAGCTCTCCTGCACGGATCTTGTGCCTCAGCAGGCAAGAATCAAGCAGCTGAGCAGGCATGAATCATGGGGCCCAGCTGGCGATTATCAAGCAGGTGAGCAGGCATGAATCCTGCGGCCCAGCTGGCGATTATCAGGCAGATGGGCAGGCATGAATCCTGCGGCCCAGCTGGCGATTATCAGGCAGAGGAGCAGGCATGAATCCTGCAGCCCAGCTGGCGATTACCAGGCAGAGGAGCAGGCTTGAATCCTTCACCCCAGCTGGCGATTATCAGGCAGATGAGCAGGCATGAATCCTGCGGCCCAGCTGGCGATTATCAGCCAGATGAGCAGGCATGTATCCTGCGGCCCACCTGGCGATTATCAGGCAGATGGGCAGGCATGAATCCTGCGGCCCAGCTGGCGATTATCAGGCAGATGGGCAGGCATGAATCCTGCGGCCCAGCTGGCGATTATCAGGCAGATGCGCAGGCATGAATCCTGCGGCCCAGCTGGCGATTATCAGGCAGATGGGCAGGCATGAATCCTGCGGCCCAGCTGGCGATTATCAGCAGATGGGCAGGCATGAATCCTGCGGCCCAGCTGGCGATTATCAGGCAGATGAACAGGCATGAATCCTGCGGCCCAGCTGGCGATTATCAGGCAGATGGGCAGGCATGAATCCTGCGGCCCAGCTGGCGATTATCAGGCAGATGGGCAGGCATGAATCCTGCGGCCCAGCTGGCGATTATCAGGCAGATGAGCAGGCATGAATCCTGCGGCCCAGCTGGCGATTATCAGGCAGATGAACAGGCATGAATCCTGCGGCCCAGCTGGCGATTATCAGGCAGATGGGCAGGCATGAATCCTGCGGCCCAGCTGGCGATTATCAGGCAGATGAGCAGGCATGAATCCTGCGGCCCAGCTGGCGAATATCAAGCAAGTGAGCAGGCGCTGATACCGTACCTCAGCAGGCAATGATCACGTCGCTGTCTTGCAGTGATCAGGTGACTGAGAGGCGCTGATCATGTGACTGCTCATGTGCTGATCAGGTAGCTCTCCTGCATGGATTATGTTCCTCACCAGGCAAGAATCAAGCAGATGAGCAGGCATGAATCCTGCGGCCCAGCTGGCGATTATCAGGCAGATGAGCAGGCATGAATCCTGCGGCCCAGCTGGCGATTATCAGGCAGATGAGCAGGCATGAATCCTGCGGCCCAGCTGCCGATAAACAAGCAGGTGAGCAGGGGCTGATTCCGTACCTCAGCAGGCACTGATCATGTGGCTGTCATGCAGTGATCAGGTGAATGAGAGGCGCTGATCATGTGACTGATCATGTGCTGATCAGGTAGCTCTCCTGCACGGATCCTGTGCCTCAGCAGGCAAGAATCAAGCAGCTGAGCAGGCATGCATCCTGCGGCCCAGCTGGCGATAATCAAGCAGGTGACCAGGCCCTGATCCCGTACCTCAGCAGGCAGTGAACACGTGGCTGTCATGCAGTGATCAGGTGACTGAGAGGCGCTGACCATGTGACTGATCATGTGCTGATCAGGTAGCTCTCCTGCACGGATCTTGTGCCTCAGCAGGCAAGAATCAAGGAGCTGAGCAGGCATGAATCATGGGGCCCAGCTGGCGATTATCAAGCAGGTGAGCAGGCATGAATCCTGCGGTCCGGCTGGCGATTATCAGGCAGATGAGCAGGCATGAATCCTGTGGCCTAGCTGGCGATTATCAAGCAGGTGAGCAGGCGCTGCTCCCGTACCACAGCAGACACACATCACGTGGCTGTCATGCAGTGATCAGGTAACTGAGAGGCGCTGATCATGTGACTGAACATGTGCTGATCAGGTAGCTCTCCTGCACGGATCTTGTGCCTCAGAAGACAAGAATCAAGCAGCTGAGCAGGCATGCATCCTGCGGCCCAGCTGGCGATAATCAAGCAGGTGACCAGGCGCTGATCCCGTACCTCAGCAGGCACTGATCACGTGGCTGCATGCAGTGATCAGGTGACTGAGAGGCTCTGATCATGTGACTGCTCATGTGCTGATCAGGTACCTCTGCTGCACGGATCTTGTGCCTCAGCAGGCAAGAATCAAGCAGCTGAGCAGGCAAGAATCATGGGGCCCAGCTGGCGATTATCAAGCAGCTGAGCAGGCATGCATCCTGCGGCCCAGCTGGCGATTATCAAGCACATAAGCAGGCATGATTCCTGCGGCAAAGCTGGCGATTATCAGGCAGATGAGCAGGCATGAATCCTGCGGCCCGGCTGGCGATTATCAGGCAGATGAGCAGGCATGAATCCTGCGGCCCAGCTGGCGATTATCAAGCAGGTGAGCAGGCATGAATCCTGCGGCCCGGCTGGCGATTATCAGGCAGATGAGCAGGCATGAATCCTGTGGCCTAGCTGGCGATTATCAAGCAGGTGAGCAGGCGCTGATCCCGTACCACAGCAGACACTCATCACGTGGCTGTCATGCAGTGATCAGGTAACTGAGAGGCGCTGATCATGTGACTGAACATGTGCTGATCAGGTAGCTCTCCTGCACGGATCTTGTGCCTCAGAAGACAAGAATCAAGCAGCTGAGCAGGCATGCATCCTGCGGCCCAGCTGGCGATAATCAAGCAGGTGACCAGGCGCTGATCCCGTACATCAGCAGGCACTGATCACATGGCTGTCATGCAGTGATCAGGTGACTGAGAGGCGCTGATCATGTGACTGCTCATGTGCTGATCAGGTACCTCTGCTGCACAGATCTTGTGCCTCAGCAGGCAAGAATCAAGCAGCTGAGCAGGCATGAATCATGGGGCCCAGCTGGCGATTATCAAGCAGGTGAGCAGGCATGAATCCTGCGGCCCAGCTGGCGATTATCAGGCAGATGGGCAGGCATGAATCCTGCGGCCCAGCTGGCGATTATCAGGCAGAGGAGCAGGCATGAATCCTGCAGCCCAGCTGGCGATTACCAGGCAGAGGAGCAGGCTTGAATCCTGCACCCCAGCTGGCGATTATCAGGCAGATGAGCAGGCATGAATCCTGCGGCCCAGCTGGCGATTATCAGGCAGATGGGCAGGCATGTATCCTGCGGCCCAGCTGGCGATTATGAGGAGATGGGCAGGCATGAATCCTGCGGCCCAGCTGGCGATTATCAGGCAGATGGGCAGGCATGAATCCTGCGGCCCAACTGGCGATTATCAGGCAGATGGGCAGGCATAAATTCTGCGGCCCAGCTGGCGATTATCAAGCAGGTGAGCAGGCGCTATCACGTACCTCAGCAGGCACTGATCAAGTGGCTGTCATTCAGTGATCAGTTGACTGAGAGGCGCTGATCATGTGACTGCTCATGTGCTGATCAGGTGGCTCTCCTGCGCGGATCTTGTGCCTCAGCAGGCAAGAATCAAGCAACTGAGAAGGCATGAATCATGGGGCCCAGCTGGCGATTATCAAGCAGCTGAGCAGGCATGAATCCTGCGGCCCAGCTGGCGATTATCAGGCAAATGGGCAGGCATGAATCCTGCGGCCCAGCTGGCGATTATCAGGCAGATGGGCAGGCATGAATCCTGCGGCCCAGCTGGCGATTATCAGGCAGAGGAGCAGGCATGAATCCTGCAGCCCAGCTGGCGATTATCAGGCAGATGAACAGGCATGAATCCTGCGGCCCAGCTGGCGATTATCATGCAGATGGGCAGGCATGAATCCTGGGGCCCAGATGGCGACTATCAGGCAGATGGGCAGGCATGAATCCTGCGGCCCAGCTGGCGATTACCAGGCAGAGGAGCAGGCATGAATCCTTCGGCCCAGCTGGCGATTACCAGGCAGAGGAGCAGGCATGAATCCTGCGGCCCAGCTGGCGATTATCAGGCAGATGGGCAGGCATGAATCCTGCGGCCCAGCTGGCGATTATCAGGCAGATGGGCAGGCAGGAATCCTGCGGCCCAGCTGGCGATTATCAGGCAGATGGGCAGCCATGAATCCTGCGGCCCAGCTGGCGATTATCAAGCAGATGAGCAGGCGCTGATTCCGTACCTCAGGAGGCACTGATCACGTGGTTGTCATGCAGTGATCAGGTGACTGAGAGTCGCTGATCCTGTGACTGCTCATGTCCTGATCAGGTAGCTCTCCAGCACGGATCATGTGCCTCAGCAGGCAAGAATCAAGCAGCTGAGCAGGCATGAATCCTGCGGCCCAGCTGGCGATTATCAAGCAGGTGAGCAGGCGCTGATCCCGTACCTCAGCAGGCACTGATCACGTAACTGTCATGCAGTGATCAGGTGACTGAGAGGCGCTGATCATGTGACTGCACATGTGCTGCTCAGGTAGCACTCCTGCACGGATCTTGTGCCTCAGCAGGCAAGAAGCATGCAGCTGACCAGGCATGCATCCTGCGGCCCAGCTGGCGATTATCAGGCAGCTGAACAGGCATGAATCCTGCGGCCCAGCTGGCGATAATCAAGCAGGTGAGAAGGCGCTGATCCCCTACCTCAGCAAGCACTGATCACGTGGCTGTCATGCAGTGATCAGGTGACTGAGAGGCGCTGATCATGTGACTGCTCATGTGCTGATCAGGTAGCTCTCCGACACGAATATGGTGCCTCAGCAGGCAAGAATCAAGGAGCTGAGCAGGCATGCATCCTGCCGCCCAGCTGGGGATTATCAAGCAGGTGAGCAGGCATGAATCCTGCGGCCCAGCTGGCGATTATCAGGCAGATGAGCAGGCATGAATCCTTCGGCCCAGCTGGCGATTACCAGGCAGATGAGCAGGCATGAATCTTGTGGCCCAGCTGGCGATTATCAAGCAGGTGAGCAGGCGCTGATCCCGTTCCTCAGCAGGCACTGATTCCGTGGCTGTCATGCAGTGATCAGGTGACTGAGAGGCGCTGATCATGTGACTGCACATGTGCTGATCAGGTACCACTGCTGCACGGATCTTGTGCCTCAGCAGGCAAGAATCAAGCAGCTGAGCAGGCATGAATTATGGGGCCCAGCTGGCGATTATCAAGCAGGTGAGCAGGCATGAATCCTGCGGCCCAGCTGGCGATTATCAGGCAGACGGGCAGGCATGAATCCTGCGGCCCAGCTGGCGATTATCAGGCAGAGGAGCAGGCATGAATCCTGCAGCCCAGCTGGCGATTATCAGGCAGATGGGCAGGCATGAATCCTGCAGCCCAGCTGGCGACTATCAGGCAGATGGGCAGGCATGAATCCTGCGGCCCAGCTGGCGATTACCAGGCAGAGGAGCAGGCATGAATCCTGCGGCCCAGCTGGCGATTACCAGACAGAGGAGCAGGCATGAATCCTGCGGCCCAGCTGGCGATTATCAGGCAGATGAGCAGGCATGAATCCTGCGGCCCAGCTGGAGATTATCAGGTAGATGGGCAGGCATGAATCCTGCGGCCCAGCTGGCGATTATCAGGCAGATGGGCAGGCATGAATCCTGCGGCCCAGCTGGCGATTATCAGGCAGATGAGCAGGCATAAATTCTGCGGACCAGCTGGCGATTGTCAAGCAGGTGAGCAGGCGCTATCACGTACCTCAGCAGGCACTGATCAAGTGGCTTTCATTCAGTGATAAGGTGACTGAGAGTCGCTGATCATGTGACTGCTCGTGTGCTGATCAGGTAGCTCTCCTGCAAGGATCTTGTGCCTCAGCAGGCAAGAATCAAGCTGCTGAGCAGGCATGAATCATGGGGCCCAGCTGGCGATTATCAAGCAGCGGAGCAGGCATGAATCCTGCGGCCCAGCTGGTGATTATCAGGCAGATCGGCAGGCATGAATCCTGCGGCCCAGCTGGCGATTATCAGGCAGATGGGCAGGCATGAATCCTGCGGCCCATCTGGCGATTATCAGGCAGAGGAGCAGGCATGAATCCTGCAACCCAGCTGGCGATTATCAGGCAGATGGGCAGGCATGAATCCTGCGGCCCAGATGGCGATTATCAGGCAGATGGGCAGGCATGAATCCTGCGCCCCAGCTGGCGATTATCAGGCAGATGAGCAGGCATGAATCCTGCGGCCCAGCTGGCGATTATCAGGCAGATGAGCAGGCATGAATCGTGTGGCCCAGCTGGCGATTATCAAGCAGGTGAGCAGGCGCTGATTCCGTTCCTCAGCCGGCACTGATTCCGTGGCTGTCATGCAGTGATCAGGTGACTGAGAGGCGCTGATCATGTGACTGCACATGTGCTGATCAGGTACCACTGCTGCACGGATCTTGTGCCTCAGCAGGCAAGAATCAAGCAGCTGAGGAGGCATGAATTATGGGGCCCAGCTGGCGATTATCAAGCAGGTGAGCAGGCATGAATCCTGCGGCCAAGCTGGCGATTATCAGGCAGATGGGCAGGCATGAATCCTGCGGCCCAGCTGGCGATTATCAGGCAGAGGAGCAGGCATGAATCCTGCAGCCCAGCTGGGGATTATCAGGCAGATGGGCAGGCATGAATCCTGGGGCCCAGCTCGCGATTATCAAGCAGGTGAGCAGGCGCTGATCCCGTACCTCAGCAGGCACTGACCACGTGGCAGTCATGCAGTGATCAGGTGAATGAGAGGCGCTGATCATGTGACTGAACATGTGCTGATCAGGTAGGTCTCCTGCACGGATCTTGTGCCTCAGCAGGCAAGAATCAAGCAGCTGAGCAGGCATGCATCCTGCGGCCCAGCTGGCGATAATCAAGCAGTTGAGCAGGCCCTGATCCCGTACCTCAGCAGGCACTGATCACGTGGCTGTCATGCAGTGATCAGGTGACTGAGAGGCGCTGATCAAGTGGCTGATCATGTGCTGATCAGGTAGCTCTCCTGCAGGGATCTTGTGCTTCAGCAGGCAAGAATCAAGCAGCTGACCTGGCATGCATCCTGCGGCTCAGCTGGCGATTATCAGACAGATGAGCAGGAATGAATCATGCGGCCCAGCTGGCGATTATCAAGCAGCTGAGAAGGCATTAATCCTGCAGCCCAGCTGGCGATTATCAAGCAGATGAGCAGGCATGAATCATGTGGCCCAGCTGGCGATTATCAAGCAGCTGAGAAGGCATGAATTCTGCGGCCCAGCAGGCGATTATCAAGCAGATGAGCAGGCATGAATCATGCGGCCCAGTTGTCGATTTGCAAGCAGATGAGCAGGCATGCATCCTGCGGCTGAGCTGGCGATTATCAAGCAGCTGAGCAGGCGCTAATCCCGTAACTCAGCAGGCACTGATCACGTGGCTCTCATGCAGTGATCAGGTGATTGAGAGGCGCTGATCATGTGACTGCTCATGTGCTGATCAGGTAGCTCTCCTTCACGGATCATGTGCCTCAGCAGGCAATAATCAAGCAGCTGAGCAGGCATGAATCTTCCGGCCCAGCTGGCGATTATCAAGCAGATGAGCAGATATGAATCATTCGGCCCTGCTGGCGATTATCAAGCAGATGAGCAGGCATGAAACATTCGGCCCAGCTGGCGATTATCAAGCAGATGAGCAGGTATGAATCATGCGGCCCAGCTGGCGATTATCAAGCAGATGAGCAGGCATGAATCATTCGGCCCAGCTGGCGATTATCAAGCAGATGAGCAGGTATGAATCATGCAGCCTATCGGGCGATTATCAAGGAGCTGAGCGGGCATAAATCATGCGGCCCAGCTGGCGATTATCAAGCAGCTGAACAGGCATGAATCCTGCGGCCTAGCGGAGGATTATCAAGCAGCTGAGCAGGCATGAATTATGCAGCCCAGCTGGCGATCATCAAGCAGCTGAGCACTCGCTAATCCCGTACCTCAGCAGGCACTGATCACGTGGCTGTCATGCAGTGATCAGGTGACTGAGAGGCGCTGATCATGTGACTGCTCATGTGCTGATCATGTAGATCTCCTGCACGGATCTTGTGCCTCAGCAGGCAAGAATCAAGCAGCTGACCAGGCATGCATCCTGCGGCTCAGCTGGCGATTATCAAGCAGGTGAGCAGGCGCTGATCCCGTACCTCAGCAGGCACTGATCACGTGGCTGTCATGCAGTGATAGGTGACTGAGAGGCGCTGATCATGTGACTGCTCATGTGCTGATCAGGTAGCTCTCCTGCACGGATCTTGTGCCTCAGCAGGCAAGAATCAAGCAGCTGAGCAGGCATGCATCCTGCGGCTCAGCTGGCGATTGTCAGGCAGATGAGCAGGAATGAATCATGCGGCCCAGCTGGCGATTATCAAGCAGCTGAGAAGGCATGAATCCTGCAGCCCAGCTGGCGATTATCAAGCAGCTAAGCAGGCATGAATCCTACGGCCCAGCTGGCGATTATCAAGCAGATGAGCAGGCATGAATCATGTGGCCCAGCTGCCGATTATCAAGCAGATGAGAAGGCATGAATCCTGCGGCCCACCTGCCGATTATCAAGCAGCTGAGAAGGCATGAATCCTGCGGCCCTGCTAGTGATTATCAAGCAGATGAGCAGGCATGAATCATGCGGCCCAGCTGGCGATTATCAGGCAGATGGGCAGGCATGAATCCTGCAGCCCAGCTGGCGACTATCAGGCAGATGGGCAGGCATGAATCCTGCGGCCCAGCTGGCGATTACCAGGCAGAGGAGCAGGCATGAATCCTGCGGCCCAGCTGGCGATTACCAGACAGAGGAGCAGGCATGAATCCTGCGGCCCAGCTGGCGATTATCAGGCAGATGGGCAGGCATGAATCCTGCGGCCCAGCTGGAGATTATCAGGCAGATGAGCAGGCATGCATCCTGCGGATCAGCAGGCGATTATCAAGCAGCTGAGCAGGCGCTAATCCAATAACTCAGCAGGCACTGATCACGTGGCTGATCAAGTACAGATCACGTCTCTGAGCATGCACTGATCACGTGGCTCTCCTGCACTGATCACATGACTTCGAATGCACTGATTACGTGGCTGATCAGGCACTGATCACATGGCTCATCATGCACTGATCACGTGTTTCTCAGGCAATGATCAGTGACTGACAGGCGCTGATCATGGGACTGTGCACGCACTTATCACGTGGCTATCATGCACTGATCACGTGACTGCGCATGCACTGATGACGTGGCTGAAAGAGCACTGATCCTGTGTTTATCAGGCAGTGATCAGTGACTGACAGGCGCTGATCATGGGACTGTGCACACACTGATCACGTGGCTATCATGCACTGATCACGTGACTGCGTAGGCACTGATGACGTGGCTGATCGGGCACTGATCACGTGTTTATCAGGCAGTGATCAGTGACTGACAGGCCCTGATCATGGGACTGAGCCCCCACTGATCACGTGGCTGATCAGGAATTGACCACCAGACTGCGCATGCAGTGATAATATGGCTGGTCGTTCACTGATCACGTGTTTATCATACGGTGATCCCGTGACTGAGAGGCGCTGATCACGTGACTGTGCAGTCAGTGATCACGTGGCTGATCAAGCACTGACATTGTGACTGAGCATGCACTGATCATGTGCCAGGAGCCGGTGAGGCAATCCACTCTGGACACAGGTCGTGAGGAAGGAGGCTCGGCATACGCAAATGCGGGATCGAGCCACAGGAGTCCACCTGCATATTCTCCAGCATCTCCCCCCCAAAAAAACCAGAGTCTGCCTACTGTATTGCTTTGTGCTCTCACCTCTGATTTCACTGCGGGCTGTCCCCCACCAGCATCTCGCTCTCTCTGTCAAAGAGTTAACTTAAGCTCCAATTCATAAAGTTCCTTGTCATTCTTCCCTTTAACTTCCAGCTGACTCTCCATCTGGAGCGCGGAACCCACCACGCTTACTAATTATGCCTGGGCTGCTAAGACCCACTCGAGAAGCTGTCTAGGGTGAGGCACTTTCCTCTATTCGAGAGGGCGCCTGCAGCCTATACTTCTTGTCTTGAAGTTTGATTGGTCTCCCGCGTAAACCAAGCTACTCAGTCTCTTTTCTCCACCGAATTTTCCTACTGAGCTATCCTCATACTATTATTCTTGACATCTCTGATTAGCATATAAATAGTCGCCTAGGCCATCTCTCCTTCCAATACCCTGGATCAGCTGGGGCTGGTCCACGGCAGGTGGCGCCCGAACAGGGACCTCAGGAGGCAATACTCAAAGAGCTGAGCAGACACGAACCACGCAATCAGCAGGCAATAAGCATGGAGCTGAGCAGTGACCAATCATGCTGCTCAACTCGCAATGAATCAAGCAGGTGACCTGGCAGGAATCAAGCAGGTCAGCCAGCAATTGTCAAGCAGATGAGCCGACAGGATTCACGCAGTTCAGCTGCCAATTGTCATGCAGAGGAGCCGGCAGGAATCACGAAGCTCAGCAGGCCCTGTTCACATGACTGTGCAGGCACTATTCACGTGGCTGATAAAGTGCACATCACGTGACTGAGCATGCACTGATCACGTGGCTCTCCTGCACTGATCACATGACTGCGCATGCACTGATGACGTGGCTGATCAGGCACTGATCACATGGCTCATCATGCACTGATCACGTGTTTCTCAGGCAATGATCAGTGACTGACAGGCGCTGATCATGGGACTGTGCACGCACTGATCACGTGGCTATCATGCACTGATCACGTGACTGCGCATGCACTGATGACGTGGCTGATGGGCACTGATCCCGTGTTTATCACACAGTGATCAGTGACTGACAGGAGCAGATCATGGGACTGTGCACGCACTGATCACGTGGCTGATCAGGAACTGACCACCTGACTGCGCATGCAGTGATCACGTGGCTGGTCGTTCAGTGATCACGTGTTTATCATACGGTGATCACGTGACTGAGAGGCGCTGATCACGTGACTGTGCCGTCAGTGATCAAGTGGCTGATCATTCACTGATGCACTGATATCGTGCCTGAGCATGCACTGATCATGTGCCGGGAGCCGGTGAGGCATTCCACTCTGGACAAAGATCATGCGGAAGGAGGCCCGGCAAACGCAAATGCAGGATCGAGCCTCAGGAGTCCACCCGGATATTCCCGAGCATCTCCCCCCAAAAAAACCAGAGTCTGCCTACTGTATTGCTTTGTGCTCTCACCTCTGATTTCACTGGGGGCTGTCCCCCACCACCATCTCGCTCTCTCTGTCAAAGAGTTTACTTACAGCTGCAATTCATAAAGTTCCTTGTCAGTCTTCCCTTTAACTTCCAGCTGAGTCTCCATCTGGAGCGCGGAACCCACCACGCTTACTAATTATGCCTGGGCTGCTAAGGCCCACTCGAGAAGGTGTCTAGGGTGAGGCACCTTCCGCTATTCGAGAGGGCGTCTGAGGCCTACGTAAGTGGTGCAAACTTCTTGTCTTGAAGTTTGATTGGTCTCCCGCGTAAACCAAGCTACCCGGTCTCTTTTCTCCACCGAATTTTCCTACTGAGCTATCCTAATATTATTATTCCTGACATCTCTGATTAGCATATAAATAGTCGCCTAGGCCATCTCTCCTTCCAATACCCTGGATCAGCTGGGGCTGGTCCCCGGCAGGTGGCGCCCGAACAGGGACCTCAGGAGGCAATACTCAAAGAGCTGAGCAGACACGAACCACGCAATCAGCAGGCAATAAGCATGGAGCTCAGCAGTGACGTATCATGCTGCTCAACTGGCAATAATCAAGCAGGTGACCTGGCAGGAATCACGCAGCTCAGCTGGCAATTGTCAAGCAGATGAGCCGACAGGAATCACGCAGCTGAGCTGGCAATTGTCATGCAGATGAGCCGGCAGGAATCACGCAGCTCAGCAGGCCCTGATCACGTGACTCTGCAGGCACTGATCACGTGGCTGATCAAGTACAGATCACGTGACTGAGCATGCAATGATCCCGTGGCTACCATGCACTGATCACGTGACTTCGCATGCACTGATGACGTGGCTGATCAGGCAGTGATCACGTGTTTATCAGGCAGTGATCAGTGACTGACAGGCGCTGATCATGGGACTGTGCACGCACTGATCACGTGGCTATCATGCACTGATCACGTGACTGCGCATGCACTGATGACGTGGCTGATCGGGCACTTATCACGTTTTTCTCAGGCAGTGATCAGTGACTGAAAGGCGCTGATCATGGAACTGTGCACACACTGATCACGTGGCTGATCAGGAACTGACCACCTGACTGCGCATGCAGTGATCACGTGGCTGTTTGTTCACTGATCACGTGTTTATCATACGGTGATCATGTGACTGAGAGGCGCTGATCACGTGACTGCGCCGGCAGTGATCACGTGGCTGATCAAGCACTGATATCGTGACTGAGCATGCACTGATCATGTGCCGGGAGCCGGTGAGGCATTCCAGTCTGGACAAAGGTCATGAGGAAGGAGGCTCGGCATACGCAAATGCGGGATCGAGCCTCAGGAGTCCACCCGGATATTCTCCAGCATCTCCCCCCCAAAAAAACCAGAGTCTGCCTACTATGTTGCTTTGTGCTCTCACCTCTGATTTCACTGGGGGCTGTCCCCCCCCCACCATCTCCTCTCTCTGTCAAAGAGTTAACTTACAGCTCCAATTCATAAAGTTCCTTGTCATTCTTCCCTTTAACATCCAGCTGAGTCTCCATCTGGATCGAGGAACCCACCAGGCTTACTAATTATGCCTGGGCTGCTAAGACCCACTCGAGAAGGTGTCTAGGGTGAGGCACCTTCCGCTATCCGAGAGGGCGCCTGCGGCCTACGTAAGTGGTGCAAACTTCTTGTCTTGAAGTTTGATTGGTCTCCCGCCTAAACCAAGCTACTCAGTCTCTTTTCTCCACCGAATTTTCCTACTGAGCTATCCTCATATTATTATTCTTGACGTCTCTGATGAGCATATAAATAGTCGCCTAGGCCATCTCTCCTTCCAATACCCTGGATCAGCTGGGGCTGGTCCCCGGCAGGTGGCGCCCGAACAGGGACCTCAGGAGGCAATACTCAAAGAGCTGAGCAGACACGAACCACGCAATCAGCAGGCAATAAGCATGGAGCTCAGCAGTGACGAATCATGCTGCTCAACTGGCAATAATCAAGCAGGTGACCTGGCAGGAATCACGCAGCTCAGCTGGCAATTGTTAAGCAGATGAGCCGACAGGAATCACGCAGCTCAGCTGGCAATTGTCAAGCACATGAGCCGACAGGAATCAGGCAGCTCAGCTGGCAATTGTCATGCAGATGAGCCGGCAGGCATCACGCAGCTCAGCAGGCCCTGATCACGTGACTCTGCAGGCACTGGTCACGTGGCTCTCATGCACTGATCACGTGTTTCTTAGGCAA
Organism: Bos indicus x Bos taurus; assembly: GCF_003369695.1. Classification (NCBI taxonomy): domain Eukaryota; kingdom Metazoa; phylum Chordata; class Mammalia; order Artiodactyla; family Bovidae; genus Bos; species Bos indicus x Bos taurus. The sequence goes on from NW_020868284.1 coordinate 54,297, forward strand.
CGATCAGTGACTGACAGGCGCTGATCATGGGACTGTGCACGCACTGATCACGTGGCTCTCATGCACTGATCACGTTTTTCTTAGGCAGTGATCAGTGCCTGACAGGCGCTCATCATGGGACTGTGCACACACTGATCACGTGGCTATCATGCACTGATCACGTGACTGCGCATGCACTGATGACGTGGCTGTTCTGGCACTGATCACGTGTTTATCAGGCAGTGATCAGTGACTGAGAGGTGCTGATCACGGGACTGTGCACGCACTGATCACGTGGCTCATCAAGCACCGATATCGTGACTGAGCATGCACTGCTCATGTGCCGGGAGCCGGTGAGGCATTCCACTCTGGACTAAGGTCATGAGGAAGGAGGCTCGGCATACGCAAATGCGGGATCGAGCCTCAGGAGTCCACCCGGATATTCTCCAGCATCTCCCCCCCAGAAAAACCAGAGTTTGCCTACTTTATTGCTTTGTGCTCTCACCTCTGATTTCACTGGGGGCTGTCCTCCACCACCATCTCGCTCTCTCTGTCAAAGAGTTAACTTACAGCTCCAATTCATAAAGTTCCTTGTCATTCTTCCCTTTAACTTCCAGCTGAGTCTCCATCTGGACCGCGGAACCCACCACGCTTACTAATTATGCCTGGGCTGCTAAGGCCCACTCGAGAAGGTGTCTAGGGTGAGGCACCTTCCGCTATTCGAGAGGGCGCCTGCGGCCTACGTAAGTGGTGCAAACTTCTTGTCTTGAAGTTTGATTGGTCTCCCGCGTAAACCAAGCTACTCAGTCTCTTTTCTCCACCGAATTTTCCTACTGAGCTATCCTAATATTATTATTCTTGACATCTCTGATTAGCATATAAATAGTCGCCTAGGCCATCTCTCCTTCGAATACCCTGGATCAGCTGGGGCTGGTCCCCGGCAGGTGGCGCCCGAACAGGGACCTCAGGTGGCAATACTCAAAGAGCTGAGCAGACACGAACCACGCAATCAGCAGGCAATAAGCATGGAGCTGAGCAGTGACCAATCATGCTGCTCAACTCGCAATGAATCAAGCAGGTGACCTGGCAGGAATCAAGCAGCTCGGCCAGCAATTGTCAAGCAGATGAGCCGTCAGGAATCACGCTGTTCAGCTGCCAATTGTCATGCAGAAGAGACGGCAGGAATCATGCAGCTCAGCAGGCCCTGTTCACATGACTCTGCAGGCACTGATCACGTGGCTGATCAAGTACAGATCACGTGACTGAGCATGCACTGATCACGTGGCTCTCCTGCACTGATCACATGACTGCGCATGCACTGATGACGTGGCTGATCAGGCACTGATCACATGGCTCATCATGCACTGATCACGTGTTTCTCAGGCAATGATCAGTGACTGACAGGCGCTGATCATGGGACTGTGCACGCACTGATCACGTGGCTATCATGCACTGATCACATGACTGGGCATGCACTGATGTCGGGGCTGATGGGCACTGATCCCGTGTTTATCACGCAGTGATCAGTGACTGACAGGCGCTGATCATGGGACTGTGCACGCACTGATCACGTGGCTGATCAGGAACTGACCACCTGACTGCGCATGCAGTGATCACGTGGCTGGTCGTTCAGTGATCACGTGTTTATCATACGGTGATCACGTGACTGAGAGGCGCTGATCACGTGACTGTGCCGTCAGTGATCAAGTGGCTGATCATTCACTGATGCACTGATATCGTGCCTGAGCATGCACTGATCATGTGCCGGGAGCCGGTGAGGCATTCCACTCTGGACAAAGGTCATGAGGAAGGAGGCCCGGCAAACGCAAATGCGGGATCGAGCCTCAGGAGTCCACCCGGATATTCCCGAGCATCTCCCCCCCAAAAAAAACAGAGTCTGCCTACTGTATTGCTTTGTGCTCTCACCTCTGATTTCACTGGGGGCTGTCCCCCACCACCATCTCGCTCTCTCTGTCAAAGAGTTAACTTACAGCTCCAATTCATAAAGTTCCTTGTCATTCTTCCCTTTAACTTTCAGCTGAGTCTCCATCTGGACCAAGGAACCTACCACGCTTACTAATTATGCCTGGGCTGCTAAGACCCACTCGAGAAGGTGTCTAGGCTGAGGCACCTTCCGCTATTCGAGAGGGCGCCTGCGGCCTACGTAAGTGGTGCAAACTTCTTGTCTTGAAGTTTGATTGGTCTCCCGCGTAAACCAAGCTACTCAGTCTCTTTTCTCCACCGAATTTTCCTACTGAGCTATCCTAATATTATTATTCTTGACATCTCTGATTAGCATATAAATAGTCGCCTAGGTCATCTCTCCTTCGAATACCCTGGATCAGCTGGGGCTGGTCCCCAGCAGGTGGCGCCCGAACAGGGACCTCAGGAGGCAATACTCAAAGAGCTGAGCAGACACGAACCACGCAATCAGCAGGCAATAAGCATGGAGCTCAGCAGTGACGTATCATGCTGCTCAACTGGCAATAATCAAGCAGGTGACCTGGCAGGAATCACGCAGCTCAGCTGGCAATTGTCAAGCAGATGAGCCGACAGGAATCACGCAGCTGAGCTGGCAATTGTCATGCAGATGAGCCGGCAGGAATCACGCAGCTCAGCAGGCCCTGATCACGTGACTCTGCAGGCACTGATCACGTGGCTGATCAAGTACAGATCACGTGACTGAGCATGCAATGATCCCGTGGCTACCATGCACTGATCACGTGACTTCGCATGCACTGATGACGTGGCTGATCAGGCAGTGATCACGTGTGTATCAGGCATGATCAGTGACTGACAGGCGCTGATCATGGGACTGTGCACGCACTGATCACGTGGCTATCATGCACTGATCACGTGACTGCGCATGCACTGATGACGTGGCTGATCGGGCACTTATCACGTTTTTCTCAGGCAGTGATCAGTGACTGAAAGGCGCTGATCATGGAACTGTGCACACACTGATCACGTGGCTGATCAGGAACTGACCACCTGACTGCGCATGCAGTGATCACGTGGCTGTTTGTTCACTGATCACGTGTTTATCATACGGTGATTATGTGACTGAGATGCACTGATCACGTGAATGTGCCGTCAGTGATCACGTGGCTGATCAAGCACTGATATCGTGACTGAGCATGCACTGATCATGTGCCGGGAGCCGGTGAGGCATTCCAGTCTGGACAAAGGTCATGAGGAAGGATGCTCGGCATACGCAAATGCGGGATCGAGCCTCAGGAGTCCACCCGGATATTCTCCAGCATCTCCCCCCCAAAAAAACCAGAGTCTGCCTACTATATTGCTTTGTGCTCTCACCTCTGATTTCACTGGGGTCTGTCCCCCCCCCCACCATCTCGCTCTCTCTGTCAAAGAGTTAACTTACAGCTGCAATTCATAAAGTTCCTTGTCATTCTTCACTTTAACATCCAGCTGAGTCTCCATCTGGATCGAGGAACCCACCAGGCTTACTAATTATGCCTGGGCTGCTAAGACCCACTCGAGAAGGTGTCTAGGGTGAGGCACCTTCCGCTATTCGAGAGGGCGCCTGCGGCCTACGTAAGTGGTGCAAACTTCTTGTCTTGAAGTTTGATTGGTCTCCCGCCTAAACCAAGCTACTCAGTCTCTTTTCTCCACCGAATTTTCCTACTGAGCTATCCTCATATTATTATTCTTGACGTCTCTGATGAGCATATAAATAGTCGCCTAGGCCATCTCTCCTTCCAATACCCTGGATCAGCTGGGGCTGGTCCCCGGCAGGTGGCGCCCGAACAGGGACCTCAGGAGGCAATACTCAAAGAGCTGAGCAGACACGAACCATGCAATCAGCAGGCAATAAGCATGGAGCTCAGCAGTGACGAATCATGCTGCTCAACTGGCAATAATCAAGCAGGTGACCTGGCAGGAATCACGCAGCTCAGCTGGCAATTGTTAAGCAGATGAGCCGACAGGAATCACACAGCTCAGCTGGCAATTGTCAAGCACATGAGCCGACAGGAATCAGGCAGCTCAGCTGGCAATTGTCATGCAGATGAGCCGGCAGGCATCACGCAGCTCAGCAGGCCCTGATCACGTGACTCTGCAGGCACTGGTCACGTGGCTCTCATGCACTGATCACGTGTTTCTTAGGCAACGATCAGTGACTGACAGGCGCTGATCATGGGACTGTGCACGCACTGATCACGTGGCTCTCATGCACTGATCACGTTTTTCTTAGGCAGTGATCAGTGCCTGACAGGCGCTCATCATGGGACTGTGCACACACTGATCACGTGGCTATCATGCACTGATCACGTGACTGCGCATGCACTGATGACGTGGCTGTTCTGGCACTGATCACGTGTTTATCAGGCAGTGATCAGTGACTGAGAGGTGCTGATCACGGGACTGTGCACGCACTGATCACGTGGCTCATCAAGCACCGATATCGTGACTGAGCATGCACTGCTCATGTGCCGGGAGCCGGTGAGGCATTCCACTCTGGACTAAGGTCATGAGGAAGGAGGCTCGGCATACGCAAATGCGGGATCGAGCCTCAGGAGTCCACCCGGATATTCTCCAGCATCTCCCCCCCAGAAAAACCAGAGTTTGCCTACTTTATTGCTTTGTGCTCTCACCTCTGATTTCACTGGGGGCTGTCCTCCACCACCATCTCGCTCTCTCTGTCAAAGAGTTAACTTACAGCTCCAATTCATAAAGTTCCTTGTCATTCTTCCCTTTAACTTCCAGCTGAGTCTCCATCTGGACCGCGGAACCCACCACGCTTACTAATTATGCCTGGGCTGCTAAGGCCCACTCGAGAAGGTGTCTAGGGTGAGGCACCTTCCGCTATTCGAGAGGGCGCCTGCGGCCTACGTAAGTGGTGCAAACTTCTTGTCTTGAAGTTTGATTGGTCTCCCGCGTAAACCAAGCTACTCAGTCTCTTTTCTCCACCGAATTTTCCTACTGAGCTATCCTAATATTATTATTCTTGACATCTCTGATTAGCATATAAATAGTCGCCTAGGCCATCTCTCCTTCGAATACCCTGGATCAGCTGGGGCTGGTCCCCGGCAGGTGGCGCCCGAACAGGGACCTCAGGTGGCAATACTCAAAGAGCTGAGCAGACACGAACCACGCAATCAGCAGGCAATAAGCATGGAGCTGAGCAGTGACCAATCATGCTGCTCAACTCGCAATGAATCAAGCAGGTGACCTGGCAGGAATCAAGCAGCTCGGCCAGCAATTGTCAAGCAGATGAGCCGTCAGGAATCACGCTGTTCAGCTGCCAATTGTCATGCAGAAGAGACGGCAGGAATCATGCAGCTCAGCAGGCCCTGTTCACATGACTCTGCAGGCACTGATCACGTGGCTGATCAAGTACAGATCACGTGACTGAGCATGCACTGATCACGTGGCTCTCCTGCACTGATCACATGACTGCGCATGCACTGATGACGTGGCTGATCAGGCACTGATCACATGGCTCATCATGCACTGATCACGTGTTTCTCAGGCAATGATCAGTGACTGACAGGCGCTGATCATGGGACTGTGCACGCACTGATCACGTGGCTATCATGCACTGATCACATGACTGGGCATGCACTGATGTCGGGGCTGATGGGCACTGATCCCGTGTTTATCACGCAGTGATCAGTGACTGACAGGCGCTGATCATGGGACTGTGCACGCACTGATCACGTGGCTGATCAGGAACTGACCACCTGACTGCGCATGCAGTGATCACGTGGCTGGTCGTTCAGTGATCACGTGTTTATCATACGGTGATCACGTGACTGAGAGGCGCTGATCACGTGACTGTGCCGTCAGTGATCAAGTGGCTGATCATTCACTGATGCACTGATATCGTGCCTGAGCATGCACTGATCATGTGCCGGGAGCCGGTGAGGCATTCCACTCTGGACAAAGGTCATGAGGAAGGAGGCCCGGCAAACGCAAATGCGGGATCGAGCCTCAGGAGTCCACCCGGATATTCCCGAGCATCTCCCCCCCAAAAAAACAGAGTCTGCCTACTGTATTGCTTTGTGCTCTCACCTCTGATTTCACTGGGGGCTGTCCCCCACCACCATCTCGCTCTCTCTGTCAAAGAGTTAACTTACAGCTCCAATTCATAAAGTTCCTTGTCATTCTTCCCTTTAACTTCAGCTGAGTCTCCATCTGGACCAAGGAACCTACCACGCTTACTAATTATGCCTGGGCTGCTAAGACCCACTCGAGAAGGTGTCTAGGCTGAGGCACCTTCCGCTATTCGAGAGGGCGCCTGCGGCCTACGTAAGTGGTGCAAACTTCTTGTCTTGAAGTTTGATTGGTCTCCCGCGTAAACCAAGCTACTCAGTCTCTTTTCTCCACCGAATTTTCCTACTGAGCTATCCTAATATTATTATTCTTGACATCTCTGATTAGCATATAAATAGTCGCCTAGGTCATCTCTCCTTCGAATACCCTGGATCAGCTGGGGCTGGTCCCCAGCAGGTGGCGCCCGAACAGGGACCTCAGGAGGCAATACTCAAAGAGCTGAGCAGACACGAACCACGCAATCAGCAGGCAATAAGCATGGAGCTCAGCAGTGACGTATCATGCTGCTCAACTGGCAATAATCAAGCAGGTGACCTGGCAGGAATCACGCAGCTCAGCTGGCAATTGTCAAGCAGATGAGCCGACAGGAATCACGCAGCTGAGCTGGCAATTGTCATGCAGATGAGCCGGCAGGAATCACGCAGCTCAGCAGGCCCTGATCACGTGACTCTGCAGGCACTGATCACGTGGCTGATCAAGTACAGATCACGTGACTGAGCATGCAATGATCCCGTGGCTACCATGCACTGATCACGTGACTTCGCATGCACTGATGACGTGGCTGATCAGGCAGTGATCACGTGTGTATCAGGCAGTGATCAGTGACTGACAGGCGCTGATCATGGGACTGTGCACGCACTGATCACGTGGCTATCATGCACTGATCACGTGACTGCGCATGCACTGATGACGTGGCTGATCGGGCACTTATCACGTTTTTCTCAGGCAGTGATCAGTGACTGAAAGGCGCTGATCATGGAACTGTGCACACACTGATCACGTGGCTGATCAGGAACTGACCACCTGACTGCGCATGCAGTGATCACGTGGCTGTTTGTTCACTGATCACGTGTTTATCATACGGTGATTATGTGACTGAGAGGCACTGATCACGTGACTGTGCCGTCAGTGATCACGTGGCTGATCAAGCACTGATATCGTGACTGAGCATGCACTGATCATGTGCCGGGAGCCGGTGAGGCATTCCAGTCTGGACAAAGGTCATGAGGAAGGAGGCTCGGCATACGCAAATGCGGGATCGAGCCTCAGGAGTCCACCCGGATATTCTCCAGCATCTCCCCCCCAAAAAAACCAGAGTCTGCCTACTATATTGCTTTGTGCTCTCACCTCTGATTTCACTGGGGTCTGTCCCCCCCCCCACCATCTCGCTCTCTCTGTCAAAGAGTTAACTTACAGCTCCAATTCATAAAGTTCCTTGTCATTCTTCCCTTTAACATCCAGCTGAGTCTCCATCTGGATCGAGGAACCCACCAGGCTTACTAATTATGCCTGGGCTGCTAAGACCCACTCGAGAAGGTGTCTAGGGTGAGGCACCTTCCGCTATTCGAGAGGGCGCCTGCGGCCTACGTAAGTGGTGCAAACTTCTTGTCTTGAAGTTTGATTGGTCTCCCGCCTAAACCAAGCTACTCAGTCTCTTTTCTCCACCGAATTTTCCTACTGAGCTATCCTCATATTATTATTCTTGACGTCTCTGATGAGCATATAAATAGTCGCCTAGGCCATCTCTCCTTCCAATACCCTGGATCAGCTGGGGCTGGTCCCCGGCAGGTGGCGCCCGAACAGGGACCTCAGGAGGCAATACTCAAAGAGCTGAGCAGACACGAACCACGCAATCAGCAGGCAATAAGCATGGAGCTCAGCAGTGACGAATCATGCTGCTCAACTGGCAATAATCAAGCAGGTGACCAGGCAGGAATCACGCAGCTCAGCTGGCAATTGTTAAGCAGATGAGCCGACAGGAATCACGCAGCTCAGCTGGCAATTGTCAAGCACATGAGCCGACAGGAATCAGGCAGCTCAGCTGGCAATTGTCATGCAGATGAGCCGGCAGGCATCACGCAGCTCAGCAGGCCCTGATCACGTGACTCTGCAGGCACTGATCACGTGGCTCTCATGCACTGATCACGTGTTTCTTAGGCAACGATCAGTGACTGACAGGCGCTGATCATGGGACTGTGCACGCACTGATCACGTGGCTCTCATGCACTGATCACGTTTTTCTTAGGCAGTGATCAGTGCCTGACAGGCGCTCATCATGGGACTGTGCACACACTGATCACGTGGCTATCATGCACTGATCACGTGACTGCGCATGCACTGATGACGTGGCTGTTCTGGCACTGATCACGTGTTTATCAGGCAGTGATCAGTGACTGAGAGGTGCTGATCACGGGACTGTGCACGCACTGATCACGTGGCTCATCAAGCACCGATATCGTGACTGAGCATGCACTGCTCATGTGCCGGGAGCCGGTGAGGCATTCCACTCTGGACTAAGGTCATGAGGAAGGAGGCTCGGCATACGCAAATGCGGGATCGAGCCTCAGGAGTCCACCCGGATATTCTCCAGCATCTCCCCCCCAGAAAAACCAGAGTTTGCCTACTTTATTGCTTTGTGCTCTCACCTCTGATTTCACTGGGGGCTGTCCTCCACCACCATCTCGCTCTCTCTGTCAAAGAGTTAACTTACAGCTCCAATTCATAAGTTCCTTGTCATTCTTCCCTTTAACTTCCAGCTGAGTCTCCATCTGGACGCAGGAACCCACCACGCTTACTAATTATGCCTGGGCTGCTAAGGCCCACTCGAGAAGGTGTCTAGGGTGAGGCACCTTCCGCTATTCGAGAGGGCGCCTGCGGCCTACGTAAGTGGTGCAAACTTCTTGTCTTGAAGTTTGATTGGTCTCCCGCGTAAACCAAGCTACTCAGTCTCTTTTCTCCACCGAATTTTCCTACTGAGCTATCCTAATATTATTATTCTTGACATCTCTGATTAGCATATAAATAGTCGCCTAGGCCATCTCTCCTTCGAATACCCTGGATCAGCTGGGGCTGGTCCCCGGCAGGTGGCGCCCGAACAGGGACCTCAGGAGGCAATACTCAAAGAGCTGAGCAGACACGAACCACGCAATCAGCAGGCAATAAGCATGGAGCTGAGCAGTGACCAATCATGCTGCTCAACTCGCAATAATCAAGCAGGTGACCTGGCAGGAATCAAGCAGCTCGGCCAGCAATTGTCAAGCAGATGAGCCGTCAGGAATCACGCTGTTCAGCTGCCAATTGTCATGCAGAAGAGACGGCAGGAATCATGCAGCTCAGCAGGCCCTGTTCACATGACTCTGCAGGCACTGATCACGTGGCTGATCAAGTACAGATCACGTGACTGAGCATGCACTGATCACGTGGCTCTCCTGCACTGATCACATGACTGCGCATGCACTGATGACGTGGCTGATCAGGCACTGATCACATGGCTCATCATGCACTGATCACGTGTTTCTCAGGCAATGATCAGTGACTGACAGGCGCTGATCATGGGACTGTGCACGCACTGATCACGTGGCTATCATGCACTGATCACATGACTGGGCATGCACTGATGTCGGGGCTGATGGGCACTGATACGTTTTTCTCAGGCAATGATCAGTGACTGAAAGGCGCTGATCATGGAACTGTGCACACACTGATCACGTGGCTGATCAGGAACTGACCACCTGACTGCGCATGCAGTGATCACGTGGCTGTTTGTTCACTGATCACGTGTTTATCATACGGTGATCATGTGACTGAGAGGCGCTGATCACGTGACTGCGCCGTCAGTGATCACGTGGCTGATCAAGCACTGATATCGTGACTGAGCATGCACTGATCATGTGCCGGGAGCCGGTGAGGCATTCCAGTCTGGACAAAGGTCATGAGGAAGGAGGCTCGGCATACGCAAATGCGGGATCGAGCCTCAGGAGTCCACCCGGATATTCTCCAGCATCTCCCCCCCCAAAAAACCAGAGTCTGCCTACTATATTGCTTTGTGCTCTCACCTCTGATTTCACTGGGGTCTGTCCCCCCCCCACCATCTCGCTCTCTCTGTCAAAGAGTTAACTTACAGCTCCAATTCATAAAGTTCCTTGTCATTCTTCCCTTTAACATCCAGCTGAGTCTCCATCTGGATCGAGGAACCCACCAGGCTTACTAATTATGCCTGGGCTGCTAAGACCCACTCGAGAAGGTGTCTAGGGTGAGGCACCTTCCGCTATTCGAGAGGGCGCCTGCGGCCTACGTAAGTGGTGCAAACTTCTTGTCTTGAAGTTTGATTGGTCTCCCGCGTAAACCAAGCTACTCAGTCTCTTTTCTCCACCGAATTTTCCTACTGAGCTATCCTCATATTATTATTCTTGACGTCTCTGATGAGCATATAAGTAGTCGCCTAGGCCATCTCTCCTTCCAATACCCTGGATCAGCTGGGGCTGGTCCCCGGCAGGTGGCGCCCGAACAGGGACCTCAGGAGGCAATACTCAAAGAGCTGAGCAGACACGAACCACGCAATCAGCAGGCAATAAGCATGGAGCTCAGCAGTGACGAATCATGCTGCTCAACTGGCAATAATCAAGCAGGTGACCAGGCAGGAATCACGCAGCTCAGCTGGCAATTGTTAAGCAGATGAGCCGACAGGAATCACGCAGCTCAGCTGGCAATTGTCAAGCACATGAGCTGACAGGAATCAGGCAGCTCAGCTGGCAATTGTCATGCAGATGAGCCGGCAGGCATCACGCAGCTCAGCAGGCCCTGATCACGTGACTCTGCAGGCACTGATCACGTGGCTCTCATGCACTGATCACGTGTTTCTTAGGCAACGATCAGTGACTGACAGGCGCTGATCATGGGACTGTGCACGCACTGATCACGTGGCTCTCATGCACTGATCACGTTTTTCTTAGGCAGTGATCAGTGCCTGACAGGCGCTCATCATGGGACTGTGCACACACTGATCACGTGGCTATCATGCACTGATCACGTGACTGCGCATGCACTGATGACGTGGCTGTTCTGGCACTGATCACGTGTTGATCAGGCAGTGATCAGTGACTGAGAGGTGCTGATCACGGGACTGTGCACGCACTGACCACGTGGCTCATCAAGCACCGATATCGTGACTGAGCATGCACTGCTCATGTGCCGGGAGCCGGTGAGGCATTCCACTCTGGACTAAGGTCATGAGGAAGGAGGCTCGGCATACGCAAATGCGGGATCGAGCCTCAGGAGTCCACCCGGATATTCTCCAGCATCTCCCCCCCAAGAAAAACCTGAGTTTGCCTACTTTATTGCTTTGTGCTCTCACCTCTGATTTCACTGGGGGCTGTCCTCCACCAACATCTCGCTCTCTCTGTCAAAGAGTTAAATTACAGCTCCAATTCATAAGTTCCTTGTCATTCTTCCCTTTAACTTCCAGCTGAGTCTCCATCTGGAGCGCAGAACCCACCACGCTTACTAATTATGCCTGGGCTGCTAAGGCCCACTCGAGAAGGTGTCTAGGGTGAGGCACCTTCCGCTATTCGAGAGGGCGCCTGCGGCCTACGTAAGTGGTGCAAACTTCTTGTCTTGAAGTTTGATTGGTCTCCCGCGTAAACCAAGCTACTCAGTCTCTTTTCTCCACCGAATTTTCCTACTGAGCTATCCTCATATTATTATTCTTGACGTCTCTGATGAGCATATAAATAGTCGCCTAGGCCATCTCTCCTTCCAATACCCTGGATCAGCTGGGGCTGGTCCCCGGCAGGTGGCGCCCGAACAGGGACCTCAGGAGGCAATACTCAAAGAGCTGAGCAGACACGAACCACGCAATCAGCAGGCAATAAGCATGGAGCTCAGCAGTGACGTATCATGCTGCTCAACTGGCAATAATCAAGCAGGTGACCTGGCAGGAATCACGCAGCTCAGCTGGCAATTGTCAAGCAGATGAGCCGACAGGAATCACGCAGCTGAGATGGCAATTGTCATGCAGATGAGCCGGCAGGAATCACGCAGCTCAGCAGGCCCTGATCACGTGACTCTGCAGGCACTGATCACGTGGCTGATCAAGTACAGATCACGTGACTGAGCATGCAATGATCCCGTGGCTACCATGCACTGATCACATGACTTCGCATGCACTGATGACGTGGCTGATCAGGCAGTGATCACGTGTTTATCAGGCAGTGATCAGTGACTGACAGGCGCTGATCATGGGACTGTGCACGCACTGATCACGTGGCTATCATGCACTGATCACGTGACTGCGCATGCACTGATGACGTGGCTGATCGGGCACTTATCACGTTTTTCTCAGGCAATGATCAGTGACTGAAAGGCGCTGATCATGGGACTGTGCACGCACTGATCACGTGGCTATCATGCACTGATCACGTGACTGCGCATGCACTGATGACGTGGCTGATCGGGCACTTATCACGTTTTTCTCAGGCAATGATCAGTGACTGAAAGGCGCTGATCATGGAACTGTGCACACACTGATCACGTGGCTGATCAGGAACTGACCACCTGACTGCGCATGCAGTGATCACGTGGCTGTTTGTTCACTGATCACGTGTTTATCATACGGTGATCATGTGACTGAGAGGCGCTGATCACGTGACTGCGCCGTCAGTGATCACGTGGCTGATCAAGCACTGATATCGTGACTGAGCATGCACTGATCATGTGCCGGGAGCCGGTGAGGCATTCCAGTCTGGACAAAGGTCATGAGGAAGGAGGCTCGGCATACGCAAATGCGGGATCGAGCCTCAGGAGTCCACCCGGATATTCTCCAGCATCTCCCCCCCCAAAAAACCAGAGTCTGCCTACTATATTGCTTTGTGCTCTCACCTCTGATTTCACTGGGGTCTGTCCCCCCCCCCACCATCTCGCTCTCTCTGTCAAAGAGTTAACTTACAGCTCCAATTCATAAAGTTCCTTGTCATTCTTCCCTTTAACATCCAGCTGAGTCTCCATCTGGATCGAGGAACACACCAGGCTTACTAATTATGCCTGGGCTGCTAAGACCCACTCGAGAAGGTGTCTAGGGTGAGGCACCTTCCGCTATTCGAGAGGGCGCCTGCGGCCTACGTAAGTGGTGCAAACTTCTTGTCTTGAAGTTTGATTGGTCTCCCGCGTAAACCAAGCTACTCAGTCTCTTTTCTCCACCGAATTTTCCTACTGAGCTATCCTCATATTATTATTCTTGACGTCTCTGATGAGCATATAAATAGTCGCCTAGGCCATCTCTCCTTCCAATACCCTGGATCAGCTGGGGCTGGTCCCCGGCAGGTGGCGCCCGAACAGGGACCTCAGGAGGCAATACTCAAAGAGCTGAGCAGACACGAACCACGCAATCAGCAGGCAATAAGCATGGAGCTCAGCAGTGACGAATCATGCTGCTCAACTGGCAATAATCAAGCAGGTGACCAGGCAGGAATCACGCAGCTCAGCTGGCAATTGTTAAGCAGATGAGCCGACAGGAATCACGCAGCTCAGCTGGCAATTGTCAAGCACATGAGCTGACAGGAATCAGGCAGCTCAGCTGGCAATTGTCATGCAGATGAGCCGGCAGGCATCACGCAGCTCAGCAGGCCCTGATCACGTGACTCTGCAGGCACTGATCACGTGGCTCTCATGCACTGATCACGTGTTTCTTAGGCAACGATCAGTGACTGACAGGCGCTGATCATGGGACTGTGCACGCACTGATCACGTGGCTCTCATGCACTGATCACGTTTTTCTTAGGCAGTGATCAGTGCCTGACAGGCGCTCATCATGGGACTGTGCACACACTGATCACGTGGCTATCATGCACTGATCACGTGACTGCGCATGCACTGATGACGTGGCTGTTCTGGCACTGATCACGTGTTGATCAGGCAGTGATCAGTGACTGAGAGGTGCTGATCACGGGACTGTGCACGCACTGACCACGTGGCTCATCAAGCACCGATATCGTGACTGAGCATGCACTGCTCATGTGCCGGGAGCCGGTGAGGCATTCCACTCTGGACTAAGGTCATGAGGAAGGAGGCTCGGCATACGCAAATGCGGGATCGAGCCTCAGGAGTCCACCCGGATATTCTCCAGCATCTCCCCCCCAGAAAAACCAGAGTTTGCCTACTTTATTGCTTTGTGCTCTCACCTCTGATTTCACTGGGGGCTGTCCTCCACCAACATCTCGCTCTCTCTGTCAAAGAGTTAAATTACAGCTCCAATTCATAAGTTCCTTGTCATTCTTCCCTTTAACTTCCAGCTGAGTCTCCATCTGGAGCGCAGAACCCACCACGCTTACTAATTATGCCTGGGCTGCTAAGGCCCACTCGAGAAGGTGTCTAGGGTGAGGCACCTTCCGCTATTCGAGAGGGCGCCTGCGGCCTACGTAAGTGGTGCAAACTTCTTGTCTTGAAGTTTGATTGGTCTCCCGCGTAAACCAGCTACTCAGTCTCTTTTCTCCACCGAATTTTCCTACTGAGCTATCCTAATATTATTATTCTTGACATCTCTGATTAGCATATAAATAGTCGCCTAGGCCATCTCTCCTTCGAATACCCTGGATCAGCTGGGGCTGGTCCCCGGCAGGGTGGCGCCCGAACAGGGACCTCAGGTGGCAATACTCAAAGAGCTGAGCAGACACGAACCACGCAATCAGCAGGCAATAAGCATGGAAGCTGAGCAGTGACCAATCATGCTGCTCAACTCGCAATGAATCAAGCAGGTGACCTGGCAGGATCAAGCAGCTCGGCCAGCAATTGTCAAGCAGATGAGCCGACAGGATCACGCTGTTCAGCTGCCAATTGTCATGCAGAAGAGACGGCAGGAATCATGCAGCTCAGCAGGCCCTGTTCACATGACTCTGCAGGCACTGATCACGTGGCTGATCAAGTACAGATCACGTGACTGAGCATGCACTGATCACGTGGCTCTCCTGCACTGATCACATGACTGGGCATGCACTGATGACGTGGCTGATCAGGCACTGATCACATGGCTCATCATGCACTGATCACGTGTTTCTCAGGCAATGATCAGTGACTGACAGGCGCTGATCATGGGACTGTGCACGCACTGATTCACGTGGCTATCATGCACTGATCACATGACTGGGCATGCACTGATGTCGGGGCTGATGGGCACTGATCCCATGTTTATCACGCAGTGATCAGTGACTGACAGGCGCTTGATCATGGGACTGTGCACGCACTGATCACGTGGCTGATCAGGAAACTGACCCACCTGACTGCGCATTGCAGTGATCACGTGGCTGGTCGTTCAGTGATCACGTGTTTATCATACGGTGATCACGTGACTGAGGGGCGCTGATCACGGACACTGTGCGTCAGTGATCAAGTGGCTGATCATTCACTGATGCACTGATATCGTGCCTGAGCATGCACTGATCATGTGCCGGGAGCCGGTGAGGCATTCACTCTGGACAAAGGTCATGAGGAAGGAGGCCCGGCAAACGCAAATGCGGGATCGAGCCTCAGGAGGTCCACCCGGATATTCCCGAGATCTCCCCCCCCAAAAAAAACAGAGTCTGCCTACTGTATGCTTTGTGCTCTCACCTCTGATTTCACTGGGGGGCTGTCCCCACCACCATCTCGCTCTCTCTGTCAAAGTGTTAACTTACAGCTCAATTCATAAGTTCCTTCGTCATTCTTCCCTTTAACTTCCAGTGAGTCTCCATCTAGACAAGGAACTACCACGCTTTACTAATTATGCCTGGGCTGCTAAGACCCACTCGAGAAGGTGTCTAGGGTGAGGCACCTTTCCGCTATTCGAGAGGGCGCCTGCGGCCTACGTAAGTGGTGCAAACTTCTTGTCTTTGAAGTTTGATTGGTCTCCCGCGGTAAAAACCAAAGCTACTCAGTCTCCTTTTTCTCCAGCCGATGTTTTCCTACTGAGCTATCCTCATATTATTATTCTTGACATCTCTGATTAGCATATAAATAGTCGCCTAGGCCATCTCTCCTTCGAATACCCTGGATCAGCTGGGGCTGGTCCCCGGCAGGTGGCGCCCGAACAGGGACCTCAGGAGGCAATACTCAAAGAGCTGAGCAGACACGAACCACGCAATCAGCAGGCAATAAGCATGGAGCTCAGCAGTGACGTATCATGCTGCTCAACTGGCAATAATCAAGCAGGTGACCTGGCAGGAATCACGCAGCTCAGCTGGCAATTGTCAAGCAGATGAGCCGACAGGAATCACGCAGCTGAGCTGGCAATTGTCATGCAGATGAGCCGGCAGGAATCACGCAGCTCAGCAGGCCCTGATCACGTGACTCTGCAGGCACTGATCACGTGGTGATCAAGTACAGATCACGTGACTGAGCATGCAATGATCCCGTG
>NW_020868285.1:0-14014 GCF_003369695.1 Bos indicus x Bos taurus
ATCAGCGCCTGGTCACCTGCTTGATTATCGACAGCTGGGCCGCAGGATTGCATGCCTGCTCAGCTGCTGGATTCTTGCCTGCTGAGGAAATAATCCATGCAGGAGAGCTACCTGATCAGCACATGAGCAGTCACATGATCAGCGCCTCTTGGTCACCTGATCACTGCAAGACAGCCACGTTATCATTGCCTGCTGAGGTATGGTATCAGCGCCTGCTCACTTGCTTGATAATCGCCAGCTGGGCCGCAGGATTCATGCCTGCTCATCTGCCTGATAATCGCCAGCTGGGCCGCAGGATTCATGCCTGCTCATCTGCCTGATAATCGCCAGCTGGGCCGCAGGATTCATGCCTGCTCATCTGCTGATAATCGCCAGCTGGTCCGCAGGATGCATGCCTGCTCAGCTGATTGATTCTTGCCTTCTGAGGCACAAGATCCGTGCAGGAGAGCTACCTGATCAGCACATGATCAGTCACCCATGGTCAGTGCGTCTCAGTCACCTGATCACTGCATGACAGCCACGTGATCAGTGCCTGGCTAGGTACGGGATCAGCGCCTGCTCACTGCTTGATTATCGCCAGCTGGGCCACAGATGCATGCCTGCTCAGCTGCCTGATTCTTGCCTGCTGAGGCACAAGATCCGTGCAGGAGAGCTACTTGATCAGCACATGATCAGTCACATGATCACCGCCTCTCAGTTACCTGATCACTGCATGACAGCCACGTGATCAGTGCCTGCTGTGTGGTACTGGATCAACGCCCTGCTCACCTGCTTGATAATCGTCAGCTGGGCCGCAGGATTCATGCCTGCTCACCTGCTTGATAATCGCCCCCTGGGCCGCAGGATTCATGCCTGCTCATCTGGCTGATAATCGCCAGTTGGGCGCAGGATTCATGCCTGCTTATCTGGCTGATAATCGCCAGTTGGGCCGCAGGATTCATGCCTGCTCAGCTGCCTGACAATCGCCAGCGGGCCGCAGGTTTCATGCCTGCTCATCTGCTTGATAATCGCCAGCTGGGCCGCAGGATTCATGCCTGCTCATCGCCTGATAATCGCCAGTGGGCCGCAGGATTCATGCCTGCTCAGCTGCCTGACAATCGCCAGCTGGGCCGCAGTTTTCATGCCTGCTCCGCTGCTGACAATCGCCCGCTGGCCACAGGATCATGCCTGCTCAGCTGCCTGACAATCGCCAGCTGGGCCACAGGATTCATGCCTGCTCATCTGCCTGACAATCGCCAGCTGGGCCGCAGGATTCATGCCTGCTCAAACTGGCTGATAATCGCCCAGCTGGGGCCGCAGGATTCATGCCTGCTCATCTGGTGATAATCGCCAGCTGGGGCAGCAGGATTCATGCCTGCTCAGCTGCCTGATAATCGCCAGCTGGGCCGCAGGATCATGCCTGCTCCCTGCCTGATAATCGCCAGCTGGGCCGCAGAATTCATGCCTGCTCAGCTGCTTGATTTTGCCTGCTGAGGCACATGATCCGTGCAGGAGAGCTACCTGATCAGCACATGAGCAGTCACATGATCAGCGCCTCTCAGTCACCTGATCACGCATGACAGCCACGTGATCAGTGCCTGCTGAGGGACGGGATCAGCGCCTGCTCACCTGCTTGATAATCGCCCGCTGGGCCGCAGGATTCATGCCTGCTCAATCTGCCTGATAATCGCCAGCTGGCCACAGGATTCATGCCTGCCCCATCTGCCTGATAATCGCCGCTGGGCCGCAGGATTCATGCCTGCCCATCTGCCTGATAATCGCCAGCTGGGCCGGCATGATTCATGCCCTGCCCATCTGCCTGATAATCGCCAGCTGGGCCGCAGGATTCATGCCTGCCCATCTGCCTGATAATCGCCAGCTGGGCCGCAGGATTCATGCCTGCCCATCTGCTGCCTGATAATCGCCAGCTGGCCGCAGGATACATGCCTGCTCAATCTGCTGATAATCGCCAGCTGGCCGCAGGATTCATGCCTGCTCATCTGCCTGATAATCGCCAGCTGGGTGCAGGATTCAAGCCTGCTCCTCTGCCTGGTAATCGCCAGCTGGGCTGCAGGATTCATGCCTGCTCTCTGCCTGATAATCGCCAGCTGGGCCGCAGGATTCATGCCTGCCCATCTGCTGATAATCGCCAGCTGGGCCGCAGGATCATGCCCTGCTCACCTGCTTGATAATCGCCAGCTGGGCTCCATGATTCATGCCTGCTCAGCTGCTTGATTCTTGCCTGCTGAGGCAACAAGATCCGTGCAGCAGAGGGTACCTGATCAGCACATGAGCATTCACATGATCAGCGCCTCTCAGTCACCTGATCACTGCATGACAGCCACGTGATCAGTGCCTGCTGAGGTACGGGATCAGCGCCTGCTCACCTGCTTGATTATCGCCAGCTGGGCCGCAAGATGCATGCCTGCTCAGCTGCTTGATTCTTGTCTTCTGAGGCACAAGATCCGTGCAGGAGAGCTACCTGATCAGCACAGTTTCAGTCACATGATCAGCGCCTCTCAGTTTACATGATCACTGCATGACAGCCAGTGATTGATGAGTGTCTGCTTGTGGTACGGGATCAGCGCCTGCTCACCTGCTTGATAATCGCCAGCTAGGCCACAGGATTCATGCCTGCTCATCTGCCTGATAATCGCCAGCCGGGCCGCAGGATTCATGCCTGCACCTGCTTGATAATCGCCAGCTGGGCCGCAGGATTCATGCCTGCTCATCTGCCTGATAATCGCCAGCCGGGCCGCAGGATTCATGCCTGCTCATCTGCCTGATATCGCAGCTTTGCCGCAGGAATCATGCCTGCTTATGTGCTTGATAATCGCCAGCTGGGCCCCATGATTCATGCCTGCTCAGCTGCTTGATTCTTGCCTGCTGAGGCACAAGATCCGTGCAGGAGAGCTACCTGATCAGCACATGATCAGTCACCATGGTCAGCGCCTCTCAGTCCACCTGATCACTGCATGACAGCCACGTGATCAGTGCCTGCTGTGGTACGGGATCAGCGCCTGCTCACCTGCTTGATAATCGTCAGCTGGGCCGCAGGATTCATGCCTGCTCACCGCTTGATAATCGCCCCCGGGCCGCAGGATTCATGCCTGCTCATCTGCTGATAATCGCCAGTTGGGCCGCAGGATTCATGCCTGCTTATCTGGCTGATAATCGCCAGTGGGCCGCAGGATTCATGCCTGCTCAGCTGCCTGACAATCGCCAGCTGGGCCGCAGGTTTCATGCCTGCCCATCTGCCTGATAATCGCCAGCTGGGCCGCAGGATTCATGCCTGCCCATCTGCCTGATAATCGCCAGCTGGGCCGCAGGATACATGCTGCTCATCTGGCTGATAATCGCCAGCTGGGCCGCAGGATTCATGCCTGCTCATCTGCCTGATAATCGCCAGTTGGGGGAGGATTCAAGCCTGCTCCTCTGCCTGGTATCGCCAGCTGGGCTGCAGGATTCATGCCTGCCCTCTGCCTGATAATCGCCCACGGGCCGCAGGCTTCATGCCTGCCCATCTGCCTGATAATCGCCAGCTTGGCCGAGGATTCATGCCTGCTCACCTGCTTGATAATCGCCAGCTGGGCCCCATGATTCATGCCTGCTCAGCTGCTTGATTCTTGCCTGCTGAGGCACAAGATCCGTGCAGCGAGGTACCTGATCAGCACATGAGCAGTCACATGATCAGCGCCTCTCAGTCACCTGATCACTGCATGACAGCCACGTGATCAGTTGCCTGCTGAGGTACGGGATCAGCGCCTGCTCACCTGCTTGATTTCGACAGCTGGGCCGCAGGATGCATGCCTGCTCAGCCTGCTTGATCTTGTCTTCTGAGGCACCAGATCCGTGCAGGAGAGCTACCTGATCAGCACATGTTCAGTCACATGATCAGCGGCCTCTCAGTTACCTGATCACTGCATGACAGCCAGTGATGAGTGTCTGCTGTGGTACGGGATCAGCGCCTGCTCACCTGCTTGATAATCGCCAGCTAGGCACAGGATTCATGCCTGCTCACTGCCTGATAATCGCCAGCCTGGGCCGCAGGATTCATGCCTGCTCACCTGCTTGATAATCGCCAGCTGGGCCGCAGGATTCATGCCTGCTCATCTGCCTGATAATCGCCAGCCGGGCCGCAGGATTCTGCCTGCTCATCTGCCTGATAATCGCCAGCTTTGCCGCGAAATCATGCCTGCTTATGTGCTGATAATCGCCAGCTGGGCCCCAGGATTCATGCCTGCTCAGCTGCTTGATCTTGCCTGCTGAGGAACAAGATCCTTGCAGGAGAGCTCCCTGATCAGCACATGATTCAGTCACATGGTCAGCGCCTCTCAGTCACCTGATAACTGCATGCAGCCCACGTGTTCACTGCCTGCTGTGGTACGGGATCAGCGCCTGCTCACTGCTTGATAATCGCCAGCTGGGCCGCAGGATTCATGCCTGCTCATCTGGCTGATAATCGCCAGTTGGGCCGCAGGATTCATGCCTGCTTATCTGGCTGATAATCGCCAGCTGGGCCGCAGGATTCATGCCTGCTCAGCTGCCTGATAATCGCCAGCTGGGCCGCAGGTTTCATGCCTGCCCATCTGCCTGATAATCGCCAGCTGGGCCGCAGGATTCATGCCTGCCCATCTGCCTGATAATCGCCAGCTGGGCCGCAGGATACATGCCTGCTCATCTGGCTGATAATCGCCAGCTGGGCCGCAGGATTCATGCCTGCTCATCTGCCTGATAATCGCCAGCTGGGGTGAAGGATTCAAGCCTGCTCCTCTGCCTGGTAATCGCCAGCTGGGCTGCAGGATTCATGCCTGCTCCTCTGCCTGATAATCGCCAGCTGGGCCGCAGGATTCATGCCTGCCCATCTGCCTGATAATCGCCAGCTGGGCCGCAGGATTCATGCCTGCTCACCTGCTTGATAATCGCCAGCTGGGCCCCATGATTCATGCCTGCTCAGCTGCTTGATTCTTGCCTGCTGAGGCACAAGATCCGTGCGCAGAGGTACCTGATCAGCACATGAGCAGTCACATGATCAGCGCCTCTCAGTCACCTGATCACTGCATGACAGCCACGTGATCAGTGCCTGCTGAGGTACGGGATCAGCGCCTGCTCACTGCTTGATTTTCGCCAGCTGGGCCGCAAGATGCATGCCAGCTCAGCTGCTTGATTCTTGTCTTCTGAGGCACAAGATCCGTGCAGGAGAGCTACCTGATCAGCACATGTTCAGTCACATGATCAGCGCCTCTCAGTTACCTGATCACTGCATGACAGCCAGGTGATGAGTGTCTGCTGTGGTACGGGATCAGCGCCTGCTCACCTGCTTGATAATCGCCAGCTAGGCCACAGGATTCATGCCTGCTCATCTGCCTGATAATCGCCAGCCGGGCCGCAGGATTCATGCCTGCTCACCTGCTTGATAATCGCCAGCTGGGCCGCAGGATTCATGCCTGCTCATCTGCCTGATAATCGCCAGCCGGGCCGCAGGATTCATGCCTGCTCATCTGCCTGATAATCGCCAGCTTTGCCGCAGGAATCATGCCTGCTTATGTGCTTGATAATCGCCAGCTGGGCCCCAAGATTCATGCCTGCTCAGCTGCTTGATTCTTGCCTGCTGAGGCACAAGTCCGTGCAGGAGAGCTACCTGATCAGCACATGATCAGTCACATGGTCAGGCCTCTCAGTCACCTGATCACTGCATGACAGCCACGTGTTCACTGCCTGCTGAGGTACGGGATCAGCGCCTGGTCCTGCTTGATTATCGCCAGCTGGGCCGCAGGATGCATGCCTGCTCAGCTGCTTGATTTTTGCCTGCTGAGGCACAAGATCCGTGCAGGAGAGCTACCTGATCAGCACATGATCAGTCACATGATCAGCGCCTCTCATCACCTGATCACTGCATGACAGCCACATGATCAGTGCCTGCTTAGGTACGGAATCAGCGCCTGCTCACCTGCTTGATTATCGGCAGCTGGGCCGCAGGATTCATGCCTGCTCATCTGCCTGATAATCGCCAGCTGGGCCGCAGGATTCATGCCTGCTCATCTGCCTGATAATCGCCAGCTGGGCCGCGGGATTCATGCCTGCTCAGCTGCTTGATTCTTGCCTGCTGAGGAACATAATCCATGCAGGAGAGCTACCTGATCAGCACATGAGGCAGTCACATGATCAGCGCCTCTTGGTCACCTGATCACTGCAAGACAGCCACGTGATCATTGCCTGCTGAGGTATGGTATCAGCGCCTGCTCACTTGCTTGATAATCGCCAGCTGGGCCGCAGGATTCATGCCTGCTCATCTGCCTGATAATCGCCAGCTTGGCCGCAGGATTCATGCCTGCTCATCTGCCTGATAATCGCCAGCTGGGCCGCAGGATTCATGCCTGCTCATCTGCTTGATAATCGCCAGCTGGTCCGCAGGATGCATGCCTGCTCAGCTGATTGATTCTTGCCTTCTGAGGCACAAGATCCGTGCAGGAGAGCTACCTGATCAGCACATGATCAGTCACATGGTCAGTGCGTCTCAGTCACCTGATCACTGCATGACAGCCACGTGATCAGTGCCTGCTGAGGTACGGGATCAGCGCCTGCTCACCTGCTTGATTATCGCCAGCTGGGCAAAGAATGCATGCCTGCTCAGCTGCTTGATTCTTGCCTGCTGAGGCACAAGATCCGTGCAGGAGAGCTACTTGATCAGCACATGATCAGTCACATGATCACCGCCTCTCAGTTACCTGATCACTGCATGACAGCCACGTGATCAGTGCCTGCTGTGGTACGGGATCAGCGCCTGCTCACCTGCTTGATAATCCCAGCTGGGCCGCAGGATTCATGCCTGCTCATCTGGCTGATAATCGTTGGGCCGCAGGATTCATGCCTGCTTATCTGGCTGATAATCGCCAGTTGGGCCGCAGGATTCATGCCTGCTCATCTGCCTGATAATCGCCAGCTGGGCCGCAGGATTCATGCCTGCTCATCTGCTGACAATCGTCAGCTGGGCCGCAGGATTCATGCCTGCTCATCTGGCTGATAATCGCCAGTTGGGCCGCAGGATTCATGCCTGCTCATCTGCCTGATAATCGCCAGCTGGGCCGCAGGATTCATGCCTGCTCAGCTGCTGACAATCGCCAGCTGGCCGCAGGATTCATGCCTGCTCAGCTGCCTGACAATCGCCAGCTGGGCCGCAGGATTCATGCCTGCTCATCTGCTTGACAATCGCCAGCTGGGGCCGCAGGATTCATGCCTGCTCATCTGGCTGATAATCGCCAGCTGGGCCGCAGGATTCATGCCTGCTCATCTGGCTGATAATCGCCAGCTGGGCCGCAGGATTCATGCCTGCTCAGCTGCCTGATAATCGCCAGCTGGGCCGCAGGATTCATGCCTGCTCAGCTGCCTGATAATCGCCAGCTGGGCCGCAGGATTCATGCCTGCTCAGCTGCTTGATTCTTGCCTGCTGAGGCACATGATCCGTGCAGAGAGCTACCTGATCAGCACATGAGCAGTCACATGATCAGCGCCTCTCAGTCACCTGATCACTGCATGACAGCCACGTGATCAGTGCCTGCTGAGGGACGGGATCAGCGCCTGCTCACCTGCTTGATAATCGCCGCTGGGCCGCAGGATTCATGCCTGCTCCTCTGCCCTGATAATCGCCAGCTGGCCGCAGGATCATGCCTGCCCATCTGCCTGATAATCGCCAGCTGGGCCGCAGGATTCATGCCTGCCATCTGCCTGATAATCGCCAGCTGGGCCGCAGGATCATGCCTGCCCATCTGCCTGATAATCGCCAGCTGGGCCGCAGGATTACATGCCTGCTCATCTGCCTGATAATCGCCAGCTGGGGTGCAGGATTCAAGCCTGCTCTCTGCCTGGTAATCGCCAGCTGGGCTGCAGGATTCATGCCTGCTCCTCTGCCTGATAATCGCCAGCTGGGCCGCAGGATTCATGCCTGCCCATCTGCCTGATAATCGCCAGCTGGGCCGCAGGATTCATGCCTGCTCACCTGCTTGATAATCGCCAGCTGGGCCCCATGATTCTTGCCTGCTCAGCTGCTTGATTCTTGCCTGCTGAGGCAAAAGATCCGTACAGCAGATGTACCTGATCAGCACATGAGCAGTCACATGATCAGCGCCTCTCAGTCACCTGATCACTGCATGACAGCCACGTGATCAGTGCCTGCTGAGGTACGGGATCAGCGCCTGCTCACCTGCTTGATTTTCGCCAGCTGGGCCGCAAGATGCATGCCTGCTCAGCTGCTTGATTCTTGTCTTCTGAGGCACAAGATCCGTGCAGGAGAGCTACCTGATCAGCACATGTTCAGTCACATGATCAGCGCCTCTCAGTTACCTGATCACTGCATGACAGCCAGGTGATGAGTGTCTGCTGTGGTACGGGATCAGCGCCTGCTCACCTGCTTGATAATCGCCAGCTAGGCCACAGGATTCATGCCTGCTCATCTGCCTGATAATCGCCAGCCGGGCCGCAGGATTCATGCCTGCTCACCTGCTTGATAATCGCCAGCTGGGCCGCAGATTCATGCCTGCTCATCTGCCTGATAATCGCCAGCCGGGCCGCAGGATTCATGCCTGCTCATCTGCCTGATAATCGCCAGCTTTGCCGCAGGAATCATGCCTGCTTATGTGCTTGATAATCGCCAGCTGGGCCCCATGATTCATGCCTGCTCAGCTGCTTGATTCTTGCCTGCTGAGGCACAAGATCCGTGCAGGAGAGCTACCTGATCAGCACATGATCAGTCACATGGTCAGCGGCCTCTCAGTCACCCTGATCACTGCATGACAGCCACGTGATCAGTGCCTGCTGAGGTACGGGATCAGCGCCTGGTCACCTGCTTGATTATCGCCAGCTGGGCCGCAGGATGCATGCCTGCTCAGCTGCTTGATTCTTGCCTGCTGAGGCAACAAGATCCGTGCAGGAGAGCTACCTGATCAGCACATGATCAGTCCCATGATCAGCGCCTCTCATTCACCTGATCACTGCATGACAGCCACATGATCAGTGCCTGCTTAGGTACGGAATCAGCACCTGCTCACCTGCTTGATTATCGGCAGCTGGGCCGCAGGATTCATGCCTGCTCATCTGCCTGATAATCGCCAGCTTTTGCCGCAGGAATCATGCCTGCTTATGTGCTTGATAATCGCCAGCTGGGCCCCATGATCATGCCTGCTCAGCTGCTTGATTCTTGCCTGCTGAGGCACAAGATCCGTGCCGGAGAGCTACCTGATCAGCACATGATCAGTCACATGGTCAGCGCCTCTCAGTCACCTGATCACTGCATGACAGCCACGTGTTCACTGCCTGCTGAGGTACGGGATCAGCGCCTGCTCACCTGCTTGATTATCGCCAGCTGGGCCGCAGGATGCATGCCTGCTCAGCTGCTTGATTCTGCCTGCTGACGGCACAAGATCCGTGCAGAGAGAGGCTACCTGATCAGCACATGATCACGTCACATGATCAGCGCCTCTCATTCACCTGATCACTGCATGACAGCCACATGATCAGTGCCTGCTTAGGTACGGAAATCAGCGCTGCTCACCTGCTTGATTATCGGCAGCTGGGCCCGCAGGATTCATGCCTGCTCATCTGCCTGATAATCGCCAGCTGGGCCCCAGGATTCATGCCTGCTCATCTGCCTGATAATCGCCAGCTGGGCCGCAGGATTCATGCCTACTCATCTGCCTGATCATCACCAGCTGGGGCCGCAGGATTCATGCCTGCTCAGCTGCTTGATTCTTGCCTGCTGAGGAACATAATCCATGCAGGAGAGCTACCTGATCAGCCACATGAGCAGTCACATGATCAGCGCCTCTTGGTCACCTGATCACTGCAAGACAGCCACGTGGATCATTGCCTGCTGAGGTATGGTATCAGCGCCTGCTCACTTGCTTGATAATCGCCAGCTGGGCCGCAGGATTCATGCCTGCTCATCTGCCTGATAATCGCCAGCTGGGCCGCAGGATTCATGCCTGCTCATCTGCCTGATAATCGCCAGCTG
The DNA here is from genome assembly GCF_003369695.1 of Bos indicus x Bos taurus. Taxonomy (NCBI): domain Eukaryota; kingdom Metazoa; phylum Chordata; class Mammalia; order Artiodactyla; family Bovidae; genus Bos; species Bos indicus x Bos taurus. The sequence continues at coordinate 9,986 of NW_020868285.1, forward strand.
GGCCGCAGGATTCATGCCTGCTCATCTGCTTGATAATCGCCAGCTGGTCCGCAGGATGCATGCCTGCTCAGCTGATTGAATTCTTGCCTTCTGAGGCACAAGACCCGTGCAGGAGAGCTACCTGACAGCACATGATCAGTCACATGGTCAGTGCGTCTCAGTCGACCGCTGATCACTGCATGACAGGCACGTGATCAGTGCCTGCTGAGGTACGGGATCAGCGCCTGCTCACCTGCTTGATTATCGCCAGCTTGGGCCAAAGAATGCATGCCTGCTCACTGCTTGATTCTTGCCCTGCTGAGGCACAAGATCCGTGCAGGAGAGCTACTGATCAGCACATGATCAGTCACATGATCAGCGCCTCTCAGTTACCTGATCACTGCATGACAGCCACGTGATCAGTGCCTGCTGTGGTACGGGATCAGCGCCTGCTCACCTGCTTGATAATCGTCAGCTGGGCCGCAGGATTCATGCCTGCTCATCTGCCTGATAATCGCCAGCTGGGCTGCAGGATTCATGCCTGCTCATCTGGCTGATAATCGCCAGCTGGGCCGCAGGATTCATGCAGGCTCATCTGCCTGATAGTCGCCAGCTGGGCCGCAGGATTCATGCCTGCCCATCTGCCTGATAATCGCCAGCTGGGCCGCAAGATTCATGCCTGCCCATCTGCTTTGATATCGCCAGATGGGCCGCAGGATACATGCCTGCCCATCTGCCTGATAAATCGCCAGCTGGGCCGCAGGATTCATGCCTGCTCACCTGCTTGATAATCGCCAGCTTGGCCCCCATGATTCATGCCTGCTCAGCTGCTTGATTCTTGCCTGCTGAGGCACAAGATCTGTGCAGCAGAGGTACCTGATCAGCACATGAGCAGTCACATGATCAGCGCCTCTCAGTCACCTGATCACTGCAATGACAGCCATGTGAATCAGTGCCTGCTGATGTACGGGATCAGCCCTGGTCACCTGCTTGATTTATCGCCAGCTGGCGCAGGATGCATGCCCTGCTCAGCTTGCTTGATTCTTGTCTTCTGAGGCACAAGATCCGTGCAGGAGAGCTACCTGATCAGCACATGTTCAGTCACATGATCAAGCGCCTCTCAGTCACCTGATCACTGCAATGAACAGCCACGTGATCAGTGCCTGCTGAGGTACGGGATCAGCGCCTGGTCACATGCTTGATTATCGCCAGGTGGGCCGCAGGATGCATGCCTGCTCAGCTGCTTGATTCTTGTCTTCTGAGGCACAAGATCCGTGCAGGAGAGCTACCTGATCAGCACATGTTCAGTCACATGATCAGCGCCTCTCAGTTACCTGATCACTGCATGACAGCCACGTGATGAGTGTCTGCTGTGGTACGGATCAGCGCCTGCTCCCCTGCTTGATAATCGCCAGCTAGGCCACAGGATTCATGCCTGCTCATCTGCCTGATAATCGCCAGCCGGGCCGCAGGATTCATGCCTGCTCACCTGCTTGATAATCGCCAGCTGGGCCGCAGGATTCATGCCTGCTCATCTGCCTGATAATCGCCAGCCGGGCCCGCAGGATTCATGCCTGCTCATCTGCCTGATAATCGCCAGCTTGCCGCAGGAATCATGCCTGCTTATGTGCTTGATAATCGCCAGCTGGGCCGCAGGATGCATGCCTGCTCAGCTGCTTGATAATCGCCAGCTGGGCCACATGATTCTTGCCTGCTCAGCTGCTTGATTCTTGCCTGCTGAGGCACAAGATCCGTGCAGCAGAGGTACCTGATCAGCACATGAGGCAGTCACATGATCAGAGCCTCTCAGTCACCTGATCACTGCATGCAGCCACGTGATCAGTGCCTGCTGAGGTACGGGATCAGCGCCTGGTCACCTGCTTGATTATCGCCAGCTGGGCCGCAGGATGCATGCCTGCTCAGCTGCTTGATTCTTGTCTTCTGAGGCACAAGATCCGTGCAGGAGAGCTACCTGATCAGCACATGTTCAGTCACATGATCAGCGCCTCTCAGTTACCTGATCACTGCATGACAGCCACGTGATGTGTGTCTGCTGTGGTACGGGAGCAGCGCCTGCTCACCTGCTTGATAATCGCCAGCTAGGCCACAGGATTCATGCCTGCTCATCTGCCTGATAATCGCCAGCCGGGCCCGCAGGATTCATGCTGCTCACCTGCTTGATAATCGCCAGCTGGGCCCCATGATCATGCCTGCTCAGCTCCTTGATTCTTGCCTGCTGAGGCATCAAGATCCGTGCAGGAGAGCTACCTGATCAGCATATGATCAGTCACATGGTCAGCGCCTCTCAGTCACCTGATCACTGCATGACAGCCACGTGTTCACTGCCTGCTGAGGTACGGGATCAGCGCCCCTGCTCACCTGCTTGATTATTCGCCAGCTGGTCCGGAGGATGCATGCCTGCTCAGCTGCTTGATTCTTGCCTGCTGAGGCACAGATCCGTGCAGGAGAGCTACCTGATCAGCACATGATCAGTCAATTGATCAGCGCCTCTCATTCACCTGATCACTGCATGACAGCCACATGTATCAGTGCCTGGAGGTACGGAATCAGCGCCTGCTCACCTGCCTGATTATCGGCCAGCTGGGCCGCAGGATTCATGCCTGCTCATCTGCCTGATAATCGCCAGCTGGGCCGCAGGATTCATGCGCTGCTCATCTGCTGATAATCGCCAGCTTGGCCGCAGGATTCATGCCTGCTCATCTGCTTGATTCTTGCCTGGTGAGGAACAAGATGGATGCAGGAGAGCTACCTGATCAGCACATGAGCAGTCACATGATCAGCGCCTCTCAGTCACCTGATCACTGCAAGACAGCGACGTGATCATTGCCTGCTGAGGTACGGTATCATGCGCCTGCTCACTTGCTTGATATTCGCCAGCTGGGCCGCAGGATTCATGCCTGCTCATCTGCCTGATAATCGCCAGCTGGGCCGCAGGATTCATGCCTGCCCATCTACCTGATAATCGCCAGCTGGGCCGCAGGATTCATGCCTCTGCCTGTTCACTGCCTGATAATCGCCAGCTGGGCCGCAGGATTCATGCCTGCTCCCTGCCGATAATCGCCAGCTGGGCCGCAGGATTCATGCCGGCCATCTGCCTGATAATCGCCAGCTGGGCCGCAGGATTCATGCCTGCTCAGCTGCTTGATAATCGCCAGCTGGGCCGCAGAATTTATGCCTGCTCATCTGCCTGATAATCGCCAGCTGGGCCGCAGGATTCATGCCTGCCCATCTGCCTGATAATCGCCAGCTGGGCCGCAGGATTCATGCCTGCCCATCTGCCTGATAATCGCCAGCTGGGCCGCAGGATCATGCCTGCCCATCTGCCTGATAATCGCCAGCTGGGCCGCAGGATTACATGCCTGCCCATCTGCCTGATAATCGCAGCTGGGCGAAGGATTCATGCCTGCTATCTGCCTGATAAATCGCCAGCTGGTGGTGCGATTAGCCTGCTCCTCTGCGCTGATAATCGCCAGCTGGCCGAGGATTCATGCCTGCCCATCTGCCTGATAATCGCAGCTGGGCCGCAGGATTCATGCCTGCTCACCTGCTTGATAATCGCCAGCTGGGCCCCATGATTCATGCCTGCTCAGCTGCTTGTTCTTGCCTGCTGAGGCACAAGATCCGTGCAGCAGAGGGTACCTGATCAGCACATGAGCAGTCATGATCAGCGCCTCTCAGTCACCTGATCACTGCATGACAGCCACGTGATCAGTGCCTGCTGAGGTACGGGATCAGCGCCTGCTCACCTGCTTGATTTTCGCCAGCTGGGCCGCAAGATGCATGCCTGCTCAGCTGCTTGATTCTTGTCTTCTGAGGCACAAGATCGTGCAGGAGAGCTACCTGATCAGCACATGTTCAGTCACATGATCAGCGCCTCTCAGTTACCTGATCACTGCATGACAGCCAGGTGATGAGTGTCTGCTGTGGTACGGGATTCCGCGCCTGCTCACCTGCTTGATAATCGCCAGCTAGGCCACAGGATTCATGCCTGCTCATCTGCCTGATAATCGCCAGCCGGGCCGCAGGATT